>NW_010126597.1:8902-10110 GCF_000699245.1 Pterocles gutturalis
TGCTCCAAATGCAGATCCCTCACATGCTAACATAAATACACCCACTGGGATGATTTTTAAAATGTCTATCTTTTCTCTTGAGAGTTCACTTACAAAGCTGGCTGATATTACTGTGTAAACAGAGAGCCTGATTCTCCCCTCACACACTGATTATAAGCAAGAGCTATGTCTTTGGCTTGAATGGATGTATTTCTGACAATCCAGACACTCATTTGAGTGTCCTTAATCTGACTCAGATAGCTGATGTAAAGGCTAACAGGTGGAAGAAGCACAGTTTCCATACAATATTACCAGATTTGTGTTAGTTCTGAAGGATAAAGACTTGGACGTATCTCAGTTACAGTGTGCGACATCCACATGCTGCAGCATTAGGAAAGGCAAATGAGATCTGAGGATGTATAAACTGAGGTGTCTTCTTCCTCCAGGGGAGATAATTATGCATTAATGCCCTAATGAAATTGCAACCGACATACTGTGTACTGTTCCCATCACTCATGCCCAGAAATTATGAACTCCAAGTAGAGCAAATGCAGAGCAGAACATTTACACGAAAAGGCCCCATCTCAAGACAGAAAGCCAAAGAGCCAGCTGGTTCCCTTTGGCAAAATGAAGACTGAGGAGAATAATCCCACCCCAGAAACACCAGGAAGGGAAAAAAATGCTTTGTGAACTGAAGGACAATGCTGAAAGAAGATCAAATAAATATCAACTAGCTAGAAATAATTTGGGGCTGGAAACAGAAGGTGGTTTCTGACAGCTAAAGAAACACAGTTTAGCATGGCTGGGGCAGAGCCTTTTACAAACAAGAGGTGTCAGGGCTCAGCATCACCGCTCTGTGCCAGTTCCCCGGGACGCCAAACAGCGCAGAGCAGCGAGCTGCCCCGGCTGCTGTGTCGAGAACCCTGCAGAAGCGCCTGGGGTTTTGCCTCTCTCTGGTTCCTTCCTATTTGCGTTTTCCTGGTCACCAGAACTGTGAAATAAGGAAAATCTATCCGTATTTGTGAAATAACAATGTTTTAAAATTTAAAAAATCTTGTCTTCTCGCTCGCTCTAGTAACACCTGCTTCCCCCACACCCAGCGGCAAAAAAAAAACACCAGCGGCCGGGGCCTTCCGCAGGGCGACAGAGAGAGTAAGGGAACCAAAAAAAAACCAAAACCCCAAACCCAAAACCCCCAAAGCCAGCCCCGCTTCCCGAGGCTGTGCAAC
>NW_010126598.1:0-345 GCF_000699245.1 Pterocles gutturalis
TAAAAACTTGGCTATGAATTATTTACCCACTACCGAAAGCATTATACTAACATCTTTGTGATTTTTTTAATCTCAAACTTAAAATTTTTGTTTTATTTCTTTAAAAAAGGAGTGAGCCGATTATCCAATTGGCTTCAGTGATGTGAAGTTAGTCTTGTTTCTTAGTAGTGAAGTATTTTTGCAAAGTTCTACTGACATCAGATTGCATTAGTATACTTTACAATTATCTTATTTACTAGTAGTGAAGGAAGTTCTGAATTCTGTACACAGTCTTGAGTAATTGAGGGATCAAAGGGGTGTGCCATTGTTGTATTCTTTCAGGAAAAGCACTTAAATTTTATACGT
>NW_010126598.1:376-8716 GCF_000699245.1 Pterocles gutturalis
CTCTTTATGACAGATCAAAGTCAGACTGTGATCCTAGTAGTGCAAAATAACACCTTTCAGCCCTGCCTG
Organism: Pterocles gutturalis; assembly: GCF_000699245.1. Taxonomy (NCBI): domain Eukaryota; kingdom Metazoa; phylum Chordata; class Aves; order Pterocliformes; family Pteroclidae; genus Pterocles; species Pterocles gutturalis. The sequence continues at coordinate 446 of NW_010126598.1, forward strand.
AATCAGAGTAGTTTTTCACATCTACCAGCTCCTACATTGCTCATCTTGGGACACGGAGTTGATTTCCCAGAATCTAAACTTCTGTCAGAAAAAACCCAGATGTGGAAGGAAGGACTTCAGTAATGCAGTCTGCACGAATCCCATCCCACAGGCTGTTCATTCACATGATCATCCTTCCCATTGCTGTGCACTGTGGGTCCGTGCACTAAAGGTCCATGTAAGGCAGTGGTCACTATTGTTTTATTCATAAATTAAGTTTGGAGCTTTTCAGTTAGTGAGAACACAGCTGTCTGCAGCGAGGGGCATGGCACAGCAGGGTGAAACAGATCCCTTCCTCTCCCTTTCCCATCTTGTATTTTGTGACATATTCTGAAGACCAAAAGGTTACACCTCCTTTTAGACCAGTATTCCCAAGCACTGCCAGAAATGTGAGCCAGTGAAGGGATCTCTTTAAGCCAAATGTTGTGCTCGTATTCCTTTTATTTATGTAGCACGGGAAGTCCGGTTCTAGCGCTCATGCCTTGAAGATGCAAGCTAGTAAATACTAAAGATTTATAAATTATAGGTTTCTTGGATGTGATTTTTGAGTTACTAAACTAAAGCATTGGTATTAATTTCTGTGTTCTCCATAAGTGCATAGGCATGTATTTACATAGACAATCAGAGCTACATGGGATACCAACCATGCTATTTATCCTGCAGAGAGATGGCCCTTTTCTCCTTTGTCTTTTTTACTAGTGCAGTTCAGCAATGACTCCTAAGCATCGATCAGACAGAGCAAATAGGAATCAATTATGTTTTATGAGGTTAAATGGATCATAATGAAAAGTCTGTTGATATAGTACATATTTATTATAATTAATCTACCTAAAAATGAATGATACTGAGATAAAAACAGTGCTAGCAAGATCAGTGTGACCTGCATGCTAAAGTCTTTTTGAGGTCATACCATTGTATCTGCTCATTTCAGGCAGGGCAGGCAGGGAGGGAATACTTGTATGGAGTATTACAAGGTCTGATTTAGAATTTTTGTATTTATGTGGATATTCATTAAACAACTCAGCGGGAACTGCCCAGAATTTTGTAGCAAGGGTTCTGTGGATTCTACAACATTTCCATCCACAAGATAATATGCAAAGAAAGCTCATCAGGAAATGCGCCAGATAGTTTCATTGCTCTGGTAAGTAAGAGATGCTCATTCTATGATGGTGTTGATGCTTTGAATCTGTTTCATTTTGTCATCCAGCAGCTCCAAGTAACTTTACAGTTCCAAGTTCCTCAGTCAGCAGTAGCTTAATCTTAAAATATGTTGAGCTATTCTCCCTTTCACTCTTTTCAATCAGATTTATAGGTGATAGGAGCCTCTGGAAATAAGACATGTGTTTGCCAAATTCCAGGTTCTTCCTGACCTGTAAGTCACACTAATGGCCACCAGGAACTGTGCACTTAGCAGAAGAGCAAACTAATTTGATTTCACATGCTGTAAAAATGCAAACCAAGCATAGCTATAATGATAATAATGCAAAGTGTAACAGTAATATTGTATTACACTAACCCTTTGGCCCAGTGGCATTTAAATCTTAAATATTTATGTATTAATGTTCTTCGAGAGGTTTCCTTCAATATTGGAGAGCGACATGTTCAGGGGAGGAATTTGGGGATGTTTTCCTCTTAAGTGAGGAGAAACATTTGCTGCAGGATTTCATTCTGCTTCTAACTACCTACCGGCTAGTGATTATATTTAAGTGTTGATGCTGTTGCACTACTGAGAAAGTAAATGTTTAATTTTGTTTTTTTTTAAGAAAATATTTGTCTGTAAAACAAACTAATACTTCATAGCTTTTTTTCTTGCTTCCTTTTTTTAAATTAAAATTTAATTATAGATTCACATTCCAGAGTTTGTCATCTTTTAACATTAGTTTTTCCTTATTAAACTGTAATCACAAATTCCACATAAGGACAAAACAATTGCCCTTTAATTTCAGATTACAGATTTTTGTCATTATGATTGACTTGAGTGTACTAAAAGCCAGTGAGATTTGAAGACACTTTGATGTTTGTATTTTCTCTTTGAATGGTGCATAAAACAATAAAGACCATTTTAATTGATTTGTTCACATCCTTAACTTTAAATCAAGACTAGAAGCTTTAAAGACAAATAAACACTTGCAATCATTCTTTTTTTTCTGTTTAGCAAATCATCATAGATCTGTAAAGTTTCTAAATCATTACAGAAGTTGGCAGAGCACACAGTCAGAATGACTTCTGCGATGCAGAACATAATGGAGATTCTTAAACAAAATGCATAAAGATGTGTGAGTCCCATATTGATCTGTTTTTTCTTAGAATTATGTTTAGCTAAGCTCTCAGTCACTTTATCATTTATTCAATAAATACTGTTTATTGGCATTGGTTTTTCAGTTACTGTACCTCTGTACACTGTTACAGTTTCTCTTTGTATCAGGTTAGGTTTGTCTTAGTATCTGCATAATCATCTTGATAAAAGATGTTCTTGGCACTTCTGGTCCCCACCAGTATGTAACAAAAAGGCTCCTTGGGAACTCAGAGCATGAGGAAATGCCCAGGTAATCTGCTCTATGGTTTTGTTATATTTACAGCCCTTACAGTAGCCACGAGGTGTGTTCAGGAAGGGGTGAAGGAGAACCTGTTTGCGTCGCACTTGTCCTCTGAAAAGATTGTAAGCACTAGCAGCTGGTGTTTTCCAAGTTTACACCCTCACTCACCTTCTGTTAGTGTTCTGTGTGTCCCTGCCTGAGATGTACTGTGGGTGGGCTCCTGTTTGACCTGTTGCTGCCTTTCTACTCTTCCCCTTTATATTCCCATTCCAAAGCAAGGCTTTGGTTCTCCCATAGCTAATTTAGGCACATACTGCAGGGTAATTGAAGCACTGCTCTGGCTCTGCTAGATGCTTTTCCTGGTGCCTGGTGAACGCACTTTATTTTGGAGACTTAATAAATGAATAAACAGCTGAGAAACCCTTGTAGCGTAAAGGGAAGAGGGCTGGGTGGAAGGGCACAGTGCAGCTTCTGCCTGACAGCTTTGTGTTATTACCTGCTGAATGCCTCTTTAAGAGGCAGCTTGTTCATATGGTGTAATAGGTTAATCTTGTTAGTGTGAGTTTTATCTAGTTTCATAACTACTGAATTTGGTGATTTTTCTCTTGGACGTTTCTCTTCCTCCTGCTCTGTGCATGGGCTGCAAGAACTTTCCCTGTGTGTAGGCTGGAGCTAGAAGATGCTGAACAGTTGTAGCCCCTTTCAGTGCAGAGCTGCAGAGGTCTGTAGGGGGAGTTCAGGACTCTAGTCCTTCAATGGACTGTGCCCTGTCAGCTTATAATGACATGGAGGTGAGTAAATAATTTTTTGTGGTACAGAGGTGTCATTATGGCTGAATTCATGGGGCTGCATTGCAGTTGTCCTGGGATCCTGTGTGCAGAGAGCAGCTGGGGCGCTCCTCTGGAGGAAGAGGCTCTGCGTGATGCAGGGCAGGGAGGCTTGGTGCCTTCCCTTCTGCTCAGGCTGTGGCTGCTTTCAAACCCCAATCTTTGACTTTTTTTTTTTTTAAGTTTAAGTAAAAAAACAGCAATGAAATTTTATTGAAAGCATTAGCTTTCTCTGCATTACTGCAGTGGAAAATAATTACCAAGAAGATCGGACCAGGCAGCCAGGCCATGATTCTTATGGCTTTTCATCTTCGTTTTAAAAAGCTAGATTGATCCATTAAAATGTATATTTTAATTTTATCAAGAGTGCTAGTTGCAATTAAAGAGCCATGGAAGGTCAGTAGTAAAAGGCTTGGAAGGATGGGAGCTGACACCTGAAAATGTCAAGATTATAGCTTCCTGCAGTAAAACTGGGCATTTGAAATAAGTGTAAATAAAAACTTATTCTTGGCAGACCTCTTTCAAGCTAGGATGTTCAATTCCTCGCTGGGGAGCTCATTATCTCTTGAGTGTGCTCATCTTTACATGGGCTTCTTTTTGACAGTGGGGATGTGTCTTGGGCTGTTTGCAGCTGCCTTGCGGCGCTCAGCCAGCACGCTAAGGGTTGTGCCTACTGTGTGCTGTACGAGATTTGGGCAGAGTCTTTTCCTACTCCTGCTCATCTGATAGGAACCTGTGGTTGTGCCAGTCTTCAAAAGGTGGCGAACAGCGAGCTCCCAGCTGGGAGCTGTAATACCTGTTGTCGGGAGCATCCCAGCAGAGGGAAGATAAATAGATTTTGTTTGTTTGCATCTCTGTTTCCGTGGATAGGAGCAAGCAGTGAAAGCCTTTGTTTAATCTCGTTATTTCCTCCTTTAATTTTTCCCCAGCTTTTAAAACGAGCAAACAGAAAGGAGTAGAAGATGGCTGGCTGCCCTCAGGGGTGTTGTGGTGATGTCCCTCTTTGGGCTTCTGCAGCTACAGAGGAGCTTTGTTTGGGAAGATAACTGATATTTTCCATCGTGGTTAGATCTACAGCAGTGAGGGACCTGTAATACCTGTTCATTCCCTGTGCTGTCCCTTACAGCTTGCTCCTTGGAGAAGAGGCTTTTGTGTGATAAACAGCAATAATATTAATATTGATCGGCAGATAATCTACCTCCCTGCCCCTCAAAAAAAAAAAAAAAAGGCAAGCAGCAGTAGCAGTGTAGACAAAACAATGATCTTGAACAAACACAGTAAAAAAGGAGAGGCTGCCTCTGCTCCTTTTTTTGTTGCCCTCAGTGTTTCCAAAGAACAAGAGAATTTCTTGATGATCGGATTGAGAACCTGGAGAATTGTGCTGAAATCCTGATTAACACATGAGTTTTTCAAGCCTCTCCAGTGCTTTCAGTGTGAAAGGAATTGGCATTTGCAAGAGAAAGAATCATTGTTTAAATAGCAATGTGAAATATCTTATTTATCTTATCGTTCTCACTGCCTTCATGATTAAGGTGAATACATGAAGCTTGCAGTCTTCGTTTCTCTGTGCACTCTGGGTTTTATACAAAAAAATGAATGGCTGAGGCGTTCTTTCCTTTTCGAGTGGTGGTGGTGGTGGAAGAAGTGGTCTTAATTCTGTAATTCTGTGATGGTTTTTAGGTAAAAGGAAATTATTTTCCAGCAAGAAAACTGAACCTACTGGGAACCCATTAGAAAGTGCATAGGATGACACTGTCACTATTTTGATTTAGCATTATGTACCCTAACATCTGCATCTAAGGGAACAATAGAGCAAATCTTATGCAATGACATTGAACTGCAGCCAATTCTGTTTGCATTTACTGCCTCTAGCTGAATAGCAAAAAATAATTGCAGCCAATTCCTGAATTAATGTTCCTGTGCCTCTGTGGATTAGAAAATATGTGGGAAAATAAAATACAGTAAACTGCTCATCTACTGAAGTTAATTCTAATAAATCCGGAAGCCAAGAAGCAAAGTCAAGTTAGGGCAGATATTTTTAATAAAGATTTCTGTTCAGTAAATCAGATGATGTATTCATATTAGATGCTGGTGATTAACTACGTACTATCACACTGGCAAGTAGGAATGATATTGGACAGAAGGTATTAAAATCTGTCATTTTTATATCACTGGGGACAGATAACTTGTATCCAAGAGTTCTTGCAGAGCAGCGGAGTTGATTTCCACTAAGGATGAGTGCTGCTAAATTGTTTTGAAGCGGATGCATACCCAGCTGAGAGGCATGATGTAAGACTACTCTCTCTTATCCTAAGGCTCTTGTCTCTCCAGCTCTGTGGGATTGGAGGTCCCCAGTGTTTCAGGTTCAGAGTTTGGTAACCAGAAATTAGGTGTAAAACCTGCATACTCTGTAAGTGCAACAGTGTAGGTGTTGGTGTTTGAGTCTGGGCTTTAATTGCAGCTATCCTCAAGCCTGGTAAAACTCTCCAGTCCCAGGGGAATTCTGGGTGGCTTCCTGTGGTGCTTGTGGAGGAGAATGATAGTGTTTTAAATTGGGGAATAGGATTAATGGGTTACTTACTGTTTTATTTTCTTTCCATTTTGTGAATCACTGCTATAATCTGAAATTTTAAATCAGAAGAGAATCCTATAGTTTGCCTTTTCTTCCTTGCTAACAGAACAACAGAATTTCAATACAGTGAAACTATATGTCGAAAACCACTTTACACATAATTACTAAAAATAGTCGTCTTTTGAACTGTGCATCATGCATAGGACTAAGCAGTAACACAAGAGCCCTTCATTTGCATTTGTAATTCATGTTGCTGTAATTGCACCAGCATAAAATCTAAAGCTTTAAGTGTCTGTCTCCTCCTGTCCCTTAAATCTTCGTGAATAAATGTGACATTCTTACCCTGACAATGAAGGTACGGGCTCAGTTGGTTAAATATTTTAAAGCTTGTGGTTAGATCAATATTTCACTGCCCTGGTAGTGTATGTAGGATGTCGTAGGTGCTTAGTCTCTTTGAAAGCCAGCAATTAGAGTGATGCGGACTTTAGAGGTGTGTTCAGAAAAATCATCTTCTACTCAGGAGTGCTGCCTGACAGTGGTTGCGTTCTAGGTCAAAGCTTTAGTTAATGCTTAGTGGGCACGCTGCAGCTGTTGAAACAATATGAATTTGGTTGGTGGAGACACACCAAGTGAGACTTGCATCTCCTTGTTATGCTTCAGGAACTGTAGCTTTGAGCGAACCTCCTGCCCTGCAGTGGCTCAGATCGCTGCATTGCTATGTCATGCTGAATAATTTGCAGCATTTAGCGCTTAAATTGGCTCATTGCAGACAATCCAATTAGAATAAAGTCTATTATCATTTTGGAACCTTGGGATGAAATAGTGTTTAAGCCATGAGCGTGCTGTACAGCCCCCGGCGCTTCCTGTAGTTCCCCAGTCTTGCAGGTCTCGTGTGCTGTGCTGAAATGATGCTTGCGGAGGGAAGCTCCTGCCCAGCCCTTGGGTGCAAGCTGCGTTTTCATCTGAAGATGGAGGGGAAACCCACAGTCTTGAGAGAGACCTGAGGTGCTTCATCTTTTTGTCTGTTCATACGTAAAACTTTTTTCTAAGCATTTTTCTTATTGTCGAGACAGACAAATGAGCATAGCGGGTGCTGTGGTGTGAGCTCTATAGCCGGTGAGACTTGGCATGGCTCTGCTGGCTTGGGCTGAGCTGGGCTGTTTCCCATCCCAGGCTCAGAAAGCCACACATTCTGCTCTGAATTTTGCTCTTGACCTTTTGCTCAAACTTTGAAAGTCAATGGAGACCAGGTTTGAAAGAGATGCAGTAAGGTGTGTAGGGGAATTCACAAACCAGCTGCATGATTTAGACATTTAAATCCCATGGGCTTGTTGGAAACAGCACCTGAGCTATACAGAGGTGCACTTGAAATCCCAGCTAGATGTGTGTCTGTACCATTGGGTGTCTGTGTTGGGCCTGTAGCTTCTCTCTGTTTTAGGACATGTTTTTTTGCTGTATTTACTGGTGACAAATTGAGTATGAGTGGTTGTACCCAGCCATGTGCATTCCTCTTGTGCCAGTTTTTGAGCTATGCAGTGAACTGCTTTGGGAACTGTGCCAGGGTAAAAATCACTCTTCTTCAACAGATGACATAGCTAATGCATTCAGATATTTTCACTTGTATTCAGTAGAAAAAGTGTAATAAGATAGATGAGAAAGCCACCGTATGAGCAAGTGCCTACATTGGAGTGTTGTATATAAGCTAAAACACTGATGAGAGAATAATATGTGAATATTACATTATAATATTAATATTGATTCCTAATGCTTAGATAAGTCTCTTGGCACTCAGGATGCTTTAGCAAGAGAAGATAAGGGCCAAATCCATTAGTTCTGGTGAGATTTGGATCTGCTTACCTTTGGATTTCATGAAGTCAGGCATTTGCATCCTGAGCAGCCGTCGTGCTGGGTTAGATACTGCTGCACAGAGCAGGGACACGAGGAGCTCGTAACAAACAGAGAAGGGAGTTTGGCAGTGAGAGCATTCTTCAAGCGGGGAGATCAGATGTATATTCTGTATGTCGTTCATCTTGTTGAAAGGTTTTTCTTTACATACTGTAGATCTGTCTGTCTAAGCGTACATGCATATAATAACATTTTCTCAGCCCTGAAAAACGTAGACGGGGATAGATTTTTGTGGTCCTCTGTATTTAAGTATTTGGCTTATTCCACAGTGACATTAAAGAAATTGTCCACAGCATAACAGTAAGGACATTAATCTTCCTATCCAAGCATATCATGCACAGTGCTTGGTGTGCAATAGCTGCATATTACCAAAACCACCTTGACAATAAAA
>NW_010126599.1:0-547 GCF_000699245.1 Pterocles gutturalis
AAAACCCACCCTCCTGCTCCATCCCTCGTGGTGCCCGGGGTGGAGGGGCCTTCAGGAGCCCTACAGGGAACCTTTGGACACCCCAGGGAACGGGGCAAAGGGTCCCTTGCCCCCAGGTCTCACCCGGTTGGTCCCAGCACCTCTGGTGTCCCCCTGCGGAGGGCGTCATGCCCAGGGATGCTCCTCTATGGGGGACAGTCTGTCCCCCCACCCCGGGACTGGGAGACGAGGGTGAGCGGGGTGGGGAACCCTCACAGAGTGATTTTGGGCTGTGGAAAACCCCCTCACGTGGTGGGAAGGGAAATCATCTTGGGATGAGGCACAGGGTCCCAGGGCAAGGGAGCGTGGCCGAGGGCCAGCCCATGGCTCACTGCCTGGCTGCTCCATCCCTCTTCCCTCAAATATCCCCCAAACAGCCCTGGACCTGTACAGTCCGCTCCTGAAGTTGTTTCTGGGACACTTCCTGATGCCCCCAGCGCCCAGCTCCATCTCCAGGGAGAAGGAGCCCATGGGCAGCCCAACACCATCACAAGAAACGCACCCCCCC
>NW_010126600.1:0-11010 GCF_000699245.1 Pterocles gutturalis
AAAAACAAAAGACAAAAGTGCTGGTCACCTATAGATGCCTCTGGCTCTTCTGTCACAGTGCAGAGAACATAAAGAGGGAAATTCACTTCACCCCAGGATTCAGTAAGATTATTTAGGATGAAGAGAAGATATCCCTGGAGGTGTTCAAGGCCAGGCTGGATGAGGCTTTGTGCAATCTGGTCTAGTGGGAGGTGTCCCACATGGCAGGAGGGCTGGAACTAGATGAACTTCAAGGTCCCTTCCAACCCAAACCAGTCTATGATTCTATATTTCAAAAATTTAAGGCAGGATCCCAGACAGACAACCTGTTTCTCAGGAACACTGCACGCTTAAGAGATCCTGGGTGATTTCTGCCTGCGAGCATGAGGAGCCAGGCATTGCCTTCAACGTGAAGAGCTGTGCCAGGATCTGTCTCGAGAGGATCAGGGCAGAGCTCTGAACACAGCCACGTTCTGCCTTCAGTTCACCTGCTGCTTCCTGGTGTGAATAAAGGTAGTTTGTAAATAATTATGACTTCTAGCAAAACTGAAATCTCAAAAGACACAGAATGTGGGAGGAGGAAATACATCAGGAATTAAAGTTCAGGCTTCTTCTCAACATTTGCTGTAGCATTTGAATGACCTCTCATGTTCTGCAGAGAAGCAAAGGCAGTGCTGGCAGCTACAACCACATCCACAATCCAGTCGTTAATGTTAATGTTTGACATAGGTGTTCAAAAAGAAATTAAATGCTAAATTAAGTAGCACAGAAATTAAGTCTAAATACAAGCTATCACATTGCTTAGAGCATAAACCAGATGCCTAGGAGGAAGATGGAGAGAGCAAGCACATCATTAGAAATAAAAATGCTGAGTCAGATTGATCTTTTATTCCCGTGAAGCAAAACCTGATTGCATCTTGGCATGTGCCCCACTCATCCCCTTGGCAAGAGGAACAGATTTATTCAGATGACAAGTAGCAGGGAGCACTCAAACCGCACATACACTCCTCTTCCACAGACGCATGTCTCACTGAAGCAGAAAAGGGAACTTTTCGGATGCTGATAGGAAAGCTTTGACTGCTTCTTTACTGAAATATATTTACAATGTTTTTAAACAGTTAAGCCCAACAAGCACTCGCTCCCCACAGCCGTTTCAGACCATTCGCTCCCGATTTTCACCAGCCCCTGCTCCAGCCCTTCTTGCTACAGCAGGCAAGACCACTATTGCTTAGGGCAAAATAAAGTAACACAGCTTAGTGATAAAAAGAGAGGTCTGAAAGGTTTGTTTCCATCTCCATCTAACGAATATGTGCTCTAGTCACTCTGGGACATTTAGAAACTTGTTCTTTATAGTTCTCATGAGATACGTAGCCCTGGGAGTACCGCATCACAGACTTGATCCATTTGAACTCCTCCAAATTCACAGCATCCCACCATGCACAACAAATGCTAACAGCAATAACCTATTTCCTTATTTAAAGGAATAACTTTAGTGGATGCAGAGCATTACATAAAAGACTCTCCATTTTATTACGGCTCTCATAGAAAGGCTTTGGGTAATTGTTGCCTAATAATCTCTCTAATCTTTAATTTTCATTTCACAGAAGACTGTTTCATGGTTACTGGCAGAGGTGGAAGGAGGATGAATAGGAACAGGAAGTAACTCAGAATCAAACTGGAAAAAGGATGCACCACCAAAGCCTACTCTTTCCTATCAGCATTGCAGAAGTACTTAAACAGCAACAGAGCTTCCCTTACAGAAAGAACAATGTTACTAGCTGACAAGAAAATAAAGTGAAAGAACATAATAAGATCGCTACCTTAAGAAACCCTTTAAGGAAGGCAGTGGTTGTGTCTCCCTCCTACTTCATTGCTCTGAGCTAAAGCCAGATGAAGCCATGGCAAGCCTTCCGTGAATGCACATCAGACCAAACACTGTTCCCTTCTTGCAGACCAAGAGCTGCTTACTATATACCCATTTTGTCCTAGACCAAGTCTTTATCATGCACAGAGTGGATGACTGAGGAGCCCCACAGAAGTACGACAGGACTCCTTGTTGATCTGTCCTACCATCAGCAGTATTTCTTACAAGTCAAACTGTCTGGTTGCTATCACAGCCACCATACAGCACCTCGTCTGAATGCTTGCTAAACCCTGGGTCCATTCCTATCGCAGATGTCCAAGCACAAGATGTGGCTTAGTATTAACACCTATTTCATGTCACAGACTATTTTTTTAATGATTTTAAGGTGGTTTTGCTGTCCATAAAACACTTTTTATTAGCTCAATTTACATCACACAATCCAAGCATAGGCCATGATGCATTCAGTCTTACTAATTAAAATACAAAAGGTCCATCTGACATGACCATCTGAAGTCTGTGCAGCATCACATAAACCTATCTACCTGATTTTATTCTAAGAAAAGAGAGTTTTGCAGTAAAACATTGTGTCTTCAATTCTTCAGCTCACAGTGTTGTTTAGATGAAGCCTTGAAAAGAAAGATGCAACAACAGCACAGCTAGAAGCAGCATCTTCCTTATCATAAACTCACTCCAGAACACCCTTGGAAACACAAACTTTTGGTGCTTTTTTCCTGCTTTCAGGTAGTCCAGGTTCTGACTGAAACAACAGACCACATTTAGGGGACTGAATCGTTATCTCCACTAAGAGTAACTCAGTTCCAAGCACTGAGCTGAATTTGGGCATGCACTTCTTTTAAAAAATAAAATGATGATTCCTTTCTAACCAAGCAAAACCATGTAATCTGGATATACAAGATGTTCCAGAGATGTAAAGCCGGAGTGAGATGCACGGATTTCTCCTCCCTCTCCCAGACTAGATGGATACTGGGTTATGGCTCAGTGCTTATAAGCAGATTCATACACACACCCCAAGACCCTGGAAGAGACTTAAGATACATGGGATTCCACAGCCTGAGTATAATGGTGATTACAAGAGAGTAAATCTTTGTACCTTGATTTATGATGAAAATGAGTCAAGTCTTTCTTATTCCATACTGATTTTTATACATCAAGCTCCAAGCAGCAAATATTCTAATTAACTTCCTTTTCTAATGCAAAACAAGAGCTATGTTTATTTTGGAGTGCTCCTGTGCCTACTTGTGTGCATAATATTATCTTAACTTAGAGCCAACCGCCATTTCTAGACTACAGGTATAGAGGCTCCAGCAAGGTGCTCTGAAAAAACATATCATTTCCTCTATTGCTCCCAAGAGAGAAGCCCAAACAAACCCTTATACCAGTGGGAATCCTGGTCTGACAAGCAGGGATAAGCATAGAAATCATGCAGTGCCTGAGGTTATAAACACAGTGTGCAACTGCTGCTTGCGAAGCTTCAGATACACAGGACACTGACCATTACCACTGTGCTTTATTTTCCCCATATGCCATCTGTGAAGCAAGATAAAAACGCACCAGGGAAAAAGAGGTGTGATGTCTTCAAGGACAGGTTAAATCAAACCATGCCATGAAAACACTGTTTTCATAAATGTATTTTTAGTACAAACCCAAGGATATAATTTTATCTTGCTCCCACACAGTGCCTTCTTATCAAGTCCCGCAGTCTGTGTCATAATTCAGTGCAAACAGCCCCGACTGCTGCATTCTGCTGTCACAAAGAAAAGCCAGGACTATTTACTGGCTTTTAAGCACCACATACAAAGTGAACTGCATTGCTTGTACAAAAAACATTACCAAAAATATTCTTAGACCATTTCACTTTCTATTCCAAATGGGAGAGAAGTCACTTCAAGGAACCATAAATTGAGGGTAGGAGGTCCAAATCTAAGCACAGCTCATTAAGTGATATGATGGCTTAAAAAAAAAAAAAAAACTGCATTTTTAGTTACAAAAATGATTTTGTAGACATCGAACAGGCAATCTGAAAGTGTGACCTATGTGTAATCCCTACAGCAATATTTGCCCAAGTCCACAGCCAGTTCAAAGTGGTTCCAAGTAGAGTGAAGGGCATTGTGTATTTCTATCTGTCGGTATTTCTTCGAGTCAGTAGTCTGGCTGACAGCAGGAGTGTCTCACAAAACATCAGCCTCTGAAGACTGGGTTGGATGGCAGCTCCATTTTCTCCTCCAGATGGGCCGATTTCTACAGAACATGCTTAGTGTTCGGATTGAAACAATAATTAGATTCCACTTTGGTGGTCTGGTTTCTAGAACTGTTTATAAAATTGGGTCTTTGTTCTAAACTGTTTGTGTAAATCCTTTTACACTGCAAATATTTCAGAACTACACTGCAAGCGTGGCTTATGGCAGATCCAGGAAACAAATCATTGCAGCAGCAGGCATACGTAACAACTTCTCCCCCTCACTTCTTTTTAACCATACATGGGGAATCGGGATATTTCCATAGTTCTCCTCTCTTAGTGTGGGAATGTCTCTGCCACAGACAAAATAAATACAAATTGTAGTACTGTAGTACAATGAGGTTTTGTAATGTACAATCTTAAGGTTAAAGCCTTGGGGAAGGAACAGGATGTAAGCTGAGGATTCACTGTTACAAGTGACAGCTACAGGGCTACAATTCTCTAGAAAAACCTAAAGCTCATTATCTTACTACCTGAGTAAGTCCTGCTGCTCCAGAGTGCACCGATGGGATCACAGCACCTTAATTGCTGATTAAAGGTAAAACACCATCCCCCCTTAAAACATTAAATATAAAAGCAATTAATAATTGCATGCATGGGAATAAAAAATGACTGGTACATCTGGAGATCAAAGAAGAAAGCAACAGCAATGTAACTTCAAAGTGTTCTCTAACTGCTTAAGTTTTTTCAAGGAGATTTCCTTTCTCTTCTAATCCGTGATTAAATGTGTGCCAAATGGTCTGGCATAAACTCCATCACCAAACACGGAAAAGCCATTTGATGCAGGTCTCTGTATAGAGAAGGGAGAGCACACACATTTCTGAGAAATTTCTCAGTCTTCTCTTCTCCCAGCACCAGCAGTGCCACTCCCACACAAGACAACTTTGCAGATCAAGTTTGCAGTAGACTACTTGCAACATTTCTATTCTGTCTAAAGCCCCTTTCCAGACGTGGTTTATCCTAGTTTCAAAGTGCTTGGCCACTGTCACTATGGTGCGTACCTTCACCAAAAGGGGTAGCTCGTGGGACCAGCTGTAGCTGCAAAAGCAAGGCTGTCATCCCGCAAAACAGACTCAACTGCCTTGGTCTCCACTTACTTCCTTTCAAATGAGTAAAGGAATTCTTAGAAACAATACCTTCTTAATATGATTTTTTGCTAAGACAAACTTATCTAAGGGATGCTGACGAGTCATATTCCTAAATGAAACAAAGGTATTAGTAATCTACGGGTACTGAGCAACGCAAAAATATTTAAATAGTATACGCATCCAAGGGCATACGGATCTTTGAAAATTTTTCTTTCTGCACAGCAGAGTTTGTTTCTTCCATCAGTGCTCAAGTCTCCATCAAGGCCAATGTGGTCCCTTGGTTTTCTCTAGACTATGGCACGCAGCTCGGCACACCTGCCATCCCAAGCTTGCTCTCAAAGTTCATACACATGGCGAGGACAAATGCTGAGTCTGGCGTTTCACTGATAACCTCAGCCCTGTCCCAGAGTCAGTTGTCCTTCCTGGAGCAGCCCACACGTTGCTGCAGCCCAGATCCATTGCTGTATTTTCAATAATCAGGGTTCGCATCAGGCTGGGTGGGGCTGCTGACGGAGCCCAGCACTGCTAGGAGCAGCTTGCGCGGGCTCTGCACTGAGAGACAGAGGCCCCTTCAGCTCATCAGCGTGGCAAGAAATTAAAAACCAAGTGAACACTTATTTGATGTCTGTGAAAAGTCACTAAAACCTTTCATTGCAAAATCAGCAGCAGGTAAACTCCTTTTATCTCACACGCTACCATTTTCCAGCACTACAATAAGGAAAGCCATAAAGTTCTCTTCTACTTAGGAGGCCTTTTGATCCATGTAAATCCCTGCCGCCTTGTGCTCAGTTATTTTAACAGGTACGTGCAATTTCAAATCAGACAAGCCTACAAACTGCATGCATGGCTCAAGCCACTTCTTTCTACTAATCTGATTTTCAAAATGCACAAGATGTCAAGACTAACATTTTCATTCCATGTTCAAGATATGGGCCACCTTAGACGTGTTACCAACTCCTTTCCTCTTCTCTGGTCTCCACCCGCAAACAGCAGTAGCCTCCAGAAAATCTTCAAAAGGTTTTGTGTTTCTTGTTCATTTGGAGGGGAGGGGGGGGTTGCTTGAGTTTTGTTTGTTTTAAGAGCTGAGTGAGTATTTTAGCCCACTTTCTTGCCTACTTCCTATAAAAGCAGAACGAGAAGAATGAAGAAAATATCTTCTGTTATAATCTGGCACTTCACTTTTTTCAGTTTAAATACAATTATAATGCATTTGCATTTCTTAATTAAATTATTGATTTTTGGGGTCTTAATTTTAAGGTAGTTGTCTTTCTAACATAGCAAATCCTAGAGTACCCGATTTTAACAAGATGTACAATGATGTGAATCCATTAACACACATAGCATCACACTGATAAAGCATGCATGAATGGAAACCAGTACGTGTTGTATTCACTGTAAAATCCAAAGGACTTAATTCATCCAAGACTACATTTCAAACTGACAGTGAAATGGCACAAGACATTGTTGGACTAGTACCCCAGCATTACTTTAACTAGGTTTTATTTTGAAGGAGCAAATTTGCAATGAAAAGGGAAAAAAGAGACCTAACCCTGTAACCACAAGCATATTGCCAAATTTTTGATGTCTCTCTTACATGAGCACCTAAAGATTAAAATCTAGCAGATGGTGAATCAGTCTGAGTAATAACAAGGCCTTTTCTTAAGGTCCAAATCCTGTAGTCTACTGCTTGATACTGCTGAAAGTTTTATCTAGTCATAATTGGAAGAAAAATAAGTGTTTCTTTCAACTGGCTCTCCCTGTTATTTTAATTACTAACCAGAAGATTAATACTAAACAGTCACTTTCTGCCGCCTCTCAATATACGCTTTGCCTCCACTAAAATTGATATAAAACTTGTCAAAAAATAGGTAGGAGTGTGACCACCATACACACCTCTCAAAAAAAAAAAAAATTAAAAAAACCCCTTATCTGGGGAAAAACTAAAAGCATCAATGCGTGGATACAGTACTCAGACAAATTACCTGAAGAGGAAGACCTTTAAAAGGAAGTTTCATATTCAGACTTCACTTGAGAAATACATTTAAGACTTAAAATTAATCTGCAGGCTGGAAATTAGAGCAGTACAACTGGGAAGGCGACACCCACCTTCAGCAAAATGGTATTTTAACTATAACTACTTCATGAAAACAGGGATTGGGTGAGTGTGATCACAGTTAGAGCCTCTCTTTCTCCTCCAGCTGCTGGGCTCTGACCGGACCAATAACCAAGACACAGTGCTGCAGCAGGGGCAATTGTTCAAAATACTGCCCCAGTCTCGTTTCCAAGGCAATATACCCCCAGTAAAAAGAGAAACCAAGTGTTCTTCATCTGTCTCTTGGATGCCTGGGAACCCTGCTGGAAGTCTAAGCTTGAGCCATATGCGAGCATTAACTATCCAGTTTACCATATGCTAAAACAGCCTTCCAAACTGGGTTACAATCTAGAGAAAAAAGGCCCACTTCTGAGCCACATCGCCCCCAGGGTTTTCCTCTTGTAAATAATTCAGACATGGGCATCTTAAGTGGATCACAAAAAGGACAATAAATGTCATTTAACAGTGTATTTAAACCAGAAGAACAAGCAGTTGTGGTTATTTTTATACCTTGACCAAACACGGAATTACCCACCTGTTGCCACCTCCTGTCCGTGACCCAATAAAACAAAACTATCAGTTACATTCAGCACTTTTAGAAAACCTGAGGGCTATGAGCATTTTCTCTCACTCTCAAATTTATGCTAGCATATTAACATTTCAATAGCGATGTTATGAAAAGAATGAGTAGTTGACAATTCTCATCTTTTCAAGGGCATATGATCAAACTTAGCACTATAGTTTATCCCCATTTACCTCTACATAGCTTCTACTTTAATTTTCATGGTAAGATGATGTTCTGAGAGAAATAAGTTATCTAGTTATCTACAGTGAACAGACTACCCATACGAAAACAAGTTTAAACCACTGTATCTATACCAACAGGACCAACTGCACCTTGCACTAGTAGGAAGTTACGCTGCAAAACAGCATTGGCAGCTTTGAGTGTGCAGGTTCAGCTGAAGTGACCCTGGTCCACATGCTTGCTTCAAACACCTGCTTTTTCTGTTCTCTTTAACTGTGAGCTCTTGGGAGTAAAGACAATTCACTACTATATTTAGGTACCAGGTTTAAAGTGATGTTGAGGCCTTTAGGCTATAATTAAAATGTCAAACCAAAATAGTTACCAAGGAACGCTGCAGGAACATTTGTTTTAACTTACAGTTTTTAAGAGCTTTTTGTTCCCTTGTCATTTGTTTGTTGGGGTTTTGTTTGTGTGTGTGGCTTTTTTTTTTTTTTAAAGGAAATGTAGTACCATGTGCCTTAAAAAAAAGGAGGCATGGCTTTAGAATAGACAAGTAAACAACAGTTTTAAACAGTCTTAACCTTTATTAATCTAAAACTTGATTAAAATCTCCCCATGAAGATAAAAGTCTGGTTTTTGTTAGGAGACCTCTCATCCATACAAGTTTCCTGCCAAGAAGAATGCTTATGATATTGCATATCAACAACTTGATCTACTTTCTCTTCCTGCTGTCAAAAAATTAAATTATGTTATCATTTTACAAAGATTAGTATCATCACTATGACAACAAACCTACGACCTGGAGAATACCATAAAATAATGTGGCAAGGAAAAGCAACAAAAGGAAACAAAGAATTAAGAACACTTCTGGAAGCTTTCCTCTCTCTGGAAATAATCCCTTCTCAGGAAACTCAGTTCAGGAAATCTCTAGGTCCACTTAACAAAGATTAAGTGCCTTCATTAAAGTTTATAGAGACACTCCAAGTACAGACCAAGATTTCACCCCAGACCAGGCTTGCATTTCTCAACAGTGCAAACAAAACCTCTGAAAGGGCTCGTCTGATTCTGCTGGAACAGGGTGGGAAGCCACGTACACAGATAAGCCACCAAGGCAAGCTCACACTGAAGCAACTTCGTTTTCCTGCTCAGAACAAGGGACCCATCAGGAAGGACAGAACAGTAGTCAAAATGTCCCCTTTCTCTAAAATGGGGAAAGCATTACTTCAGGATAACTCCCTGGAGCTTACAAAGATCAACATTTCTGGAACACTGTGGGTATTGAAAATACAATAAGAAGGTTAAAAACTACTATTCTGCCCTTAACCTTCTTTCTGGTTTTTATCTTTTCTCATGGCATAAGACATTTATGCTTGCACAACTCAAGTACTGGGATTATTTTGCACACAAGAATGATTAAAGACACACGAGTAACTCAGTTTAACATTTCTCTTTCAGCAGCCCATTAGTGGTAGTGACTACCTGATTTACTCTTAAGCATACCACAGAATAGGATCACTTACTATGTAGCTTACCTTGTAACAAGAACTGCTAACAAGACAAATAACCAGCAGTTTTGACTGCAGCATCCAACATAGTCCAAAAGCAAGATGCTAGAAAATAACTTGCCTTTAAAGCAGTCAAGGAATCAAAAGGTCACCTTTGAGTCATTTTGGTCCCTCAGTTAATACATTTTTATGTGTGCTACAGTAAAACAAAGCCTGTACTTTGCACATGGGCATTTTCAAACTCAGGACAATGATGCCTTGAAGAAGTTTGACAATTTCAGAAACAAATGAAGGAGCATTACATTTTCATTCAGAATGGGCTTCGACTCCATTTATGTAAATGTAGATAAGAATGTGGCCCAGCCTTATATACTCTAAACCCCAATTAACTCCACGTTCAACCCTCTTTTGCTTTTCATAACTTAAAACCTTTTCATATCTTTTTCATACTTTTTTTAAACGGCAGACAGAAATATTTCCTAAGGCTATCCAGATGTAATAAAGCATCTTTATCATCTTGAACAATTCCACTTATTAAATGCTAAACCAATGTCAAATTAATATTTATGAAGTGGATTTCCATGAGTATTTCACAGCCAACACTATAAATGTCATTCCCACCCCATATTTCTAACTTTTCAGTCTCAGCTACTTTGTGAATGATAACCAGTTCACTACTGTTACTGTTCAGTGACTACTGTGCTGTGTGTACCACAATCAAGGAAATGCAATGGAGATTAAAGGGGTCTTTTTAATATTATCACAAAGCTTTATGCACACGGGTAGTCTCATTTTTAATTCAGCTAATCACTGAATTAATTTATAAAATGCGTAGCCAGTAGAAAAGACAGTTGTCATTTGGCTATGAGATGACAACCAGACTTAATATTTTTCAGCTTTGTTTTAGACAATTCATTTTGTCATGACTGGTACTTCAGGGTAACCAAAACAACAGGTATATACAGGTGAATTTTGCTTTGGCTGCAACAAAAGAAAAAAATGTTTTCAAACTGTTGGGCTTATTTGGTTCAGATTCAGCAAAACATTATGAAACAAAAAAATCCATCGCTTAATAGTTTATTCCAGCAGTTCCAGAATAAACTATACTGACATTTCCACAACGTTAAATTTTCAAGTGCTTCTAACAAACAGCTGCCTGCCCCCAAATTACTGTTAGATTTGCTGTTCCCTTTTACTCAATGACCCTGGCTCCTCCCTGGCTGTGGAGGACCCACACTGTCCTGTTCACGCCCCCAAATTACTGTTAGATTTGCAAACCGCTGTTCCCTTTCACCCAATGACCCTGGCTCCTCCCCGGCTGTGGAGGACCCACACTGTCCTGTTCACACTGCTCTCAGCCCCCACGTGAGAAGTCTTGGAAATCCTGATTTAAATTCCTGCTCTGAACCAGATAAAGGATGGTGGCTGCTCAGTGGCCTGCCACTTGAGCGCTGGGAGCTGGCCTCACACCCCCCCCCGC
>NW_010126600.1:11049-23288 GCF_000699245.1 Pterocles gutturalis
TACCTCAGCCCTTGCACAAAGAGGAACATAGCTCCTGGCCTTGTTTCAAGAACTTGGCTTTCCCTTGGAAAGGGAAACTAACACATTTTTGCAACAATCAACACAATTAGCTTCAGATACATTAAAATAAACTACTTTGACGTGTGAGAAACACTGCATTTGACCCAAAATGAAAAATTCCGTTTCGCTTCATTTCAGTAAGAAAACATCTTTTAATAGTAATCAGACTAGCTCAACCTCACTTTTTCTTTTCTCTTCTTCCATCCCCCCAGTTTTGATCAACAGCTCGAAGTTATCAGGCATTTGCATAAAGTAGATGCTTTCTGATCCAAAATAAAAATAAAAGCTCAACAAAAGGAAGACTAGTAGTTGAAAAAGTAACAGGGGAAAAAAAAAAAAAAAGAATGCTAGTGTCTTTCATAGTCAAAGTTCTACAAATGAAGAGGAAAAAAAAAAATCCTCTTTTTCATTTGCATTAAGATAACACTTTAATGACCAATCTAAGATGAGCTTTCCATTGTGCTCAGTAAAAGATACCATCCCAACTAAACAAACAACAAGAGCAAAGAGAAAGAGAAGACACAAAAGCATGAAGATATTAAGCAGCTTACCCAAGGTCACCTGAACTATTGGAAGAGCCCAAGATAAAGCCTGTATTGTGCTTCCAATGCACTAGCCCATGCTGAGCCTAAAAGCCTTCCCTGGGAAGCAGTTCCTGAAGAAATATGCCAGATGCAAAGACTACATCCAAAAAATTTAGAGAAAAGGAAGTCAACTGTCCCCTTCCACAATGCAACATCCAGCTTCCAGCGAAGGTGGAGGATGCAGAGAAGAACTGCCTGGCTGTCCTAAAAAAACTCAGAAGAATAATTACAACCAAGGGTAGTCTCTGCACCTACAGCAGTTTCCTATACAGTCTCAAAGCCATCAAAACACTCAAGGTCTTGGAAATTGTTAGATCTTGCTTAAGCTCTTAAAACTAAATAACAAAAAGGTCATCTGTCTGTCTAGTTTTCAGAGTGGCTGTAATATAAACCCTGTCCTTCCAAGCTAAACCAGGCATCCATGGCTGGAGATTCTATCTCTGTCTGGGATAAGAGTGTGTATTGAAAAGCTAAACAAATATGCAAACACAATATTGTCTTCACCATACACCTCCTTCACTTGTAGAGAGTTATGCTTCTTAAATATTTTCATTTACACAAAACTCAGGGTCCCTTGGACAATCCAGTTGTGCTTATTGAAATGACAGCTTTGGAAAACCAGCTCAAAACACGTATGATTTCATTCATTTTGTGTTGCACAATCAAAGAATAATCCTTCGGTTAATAATCTTTTTGAAATAAAGAAACTAGGAGTAGTAAATCTACCATTTAAATTACATTAAAGAAGCTAACATGCAATTGCATGGGCTGAGAAAGCACAGATCAACATGCTTGTCTTTCTTGACTACAGATCAGCAAAACACTTGGGAGTGTTTGATTTAAAAACAGTCCTCCCTCTTACTGAACTTTTTAATGCTCATTTTCAATGAGCCATGATAAGGATGAGAAAAACATTAATACAAAACTAAGTTCACTTACAGATATTGAGAGAGACAATGCAAAAATTTCAGGTTCTCTTTCAGCTCTATTTATCTAGCTTTAATTTTGTGAAATGTGTTTATGGCAATTTCTAAAAGTTATGTTCACTTTGCAAGTAAACAATGCTGCCTACTTACGAATACATCTCTGACTAAAGCAGCGTTAACTTGATATTTAACAGGAAGCAACCAATTTTTCTCCTCAGCCAGTAAATTGTTCTACAGGCATTAACTTCTTTTATAAATATACATTGCTGTTCCTATTAATCATTAAATACAGCTTCTAACACAATCAAACATTAATCATTAATGACATTAATTGCCAGTTTGTCATAGCCTTAGTAGTCTCTTAAGTGAGCAAAAGCCTCATTTATTGTAGACTCGAGGCATTGATTCCCTGGATGATGAATACATAGTTTTCCTATTACATTAGTGAGAGCATTATCAAGGTCCTCACTGACAACTGTCTTCTCTGAAGATTATAAAACAAATGTATCTTGCATTTTTCCCTCTGAAAAGAAAATTGTTTAGAGTGCGATGTGTGTTCATTCTTTATCAGGGAGAGTAGTAATAGGATGAGGGGTAATGGGTTTAAGCTGAAAGAGGGTAGATTTACATCAGATATTAGGAGGAAGCTTTTTCCTGTGAGGGTGGTGAGGCACTGGAACAGGTTGCCCAGGGAAGCTGTGGATGCCTGATCCCTGGAGGTGTTCAAGGCCGGGCTGGATGAGGCTTTGAGCAACCTGGGCTAGTGGAGGGTGTCCCTGCCCATGGCAGGGGGGTTGGAACTAGACAATCTTTAAGGTACCTTCCAACCCAAACCATTCACGATTCTTAAAATCTTCCTTAAAACAAGTCAATTTGCCTCTGGATTTCCATCCTGCAAGACTTGTAGAACTTCAAGGGACATGAGGTAAAAATTTGTGAATCAGTAAATCCAACTTACTCATTTTGTAGTGCCTTCCTTCTCCCCCTATGTACCAAATCTCCAAGAGCCCTCACTCCTGTAGCTCTGTCTCTCTCGCATTAGTTCCATCTCACCAGACTACCCTTCTTGCAACATATCTTTCTGCCTACCCCTTCCTTGCTAGAGTCTCTTCTTTGCACAGTGGCAGCTAAAGTTATTTTCCAGGATTTGCCTTTTTACCTTAGTACTCAGATCTCTCTCCAAAGCTCCTCTATCACATTGACTTCACATTGCAAGCAGTTTTCCCCTTCCAGCACCCAGCTGAGCACCCCCTTATTTCAGCTGACAGGACACCTACGGTAAAACACTGAGCTCTCAACCCCCATCAAAAGCTGGATGTGCCACTCTGATGGGGCTTCCAGTACATTAACAAAACAAACACTTGGTCAGTTTTCCCCTATTTCCTTGCTTTTCCCTCACCCTCTTACCTCTTCCCTTCTTGCCCCTTCTTCTGAGAAATAAAAACAATAAGAAATAGAAATTAAACATAAGGGTGCTTAAAATCTGTGAGGACAGTTTCCTTCTGCCCACGCAGCATGCCTGGGTGGGTGACAGCAGCAGAGCAAAACACACTGTCTATCCTCATTGCTCTCCCACACTGGAAATACAACACACGGCACAGGAGTGACAGGAATCCCAGGCTTCTGCACCATGGTGTGTATCTTTTGTGATTCGGGTATTTGAGTCTAAAATAAAAAGGAAGCAGTGCAAAAACAAGGCAGCAGAATCATTCCAGACAGATATGTACATTAATCAAAACATGAACAACTGCACAGCAATCACTTACCTGTATGCAACATCTTCAATGAATGGAACAAATGGCACAGATACATGCTTTTGGTTCACTTGATTGGGTGCACAACACATTAAGAAACTTTGAGGCATGCTGTTGCTTATCAAAAACATAACAGAACAGTCTGCAGCTCTACTGCATAAACAGTAACTTTAGAAGTGAAAAAATATTGCAAATACTTTTATCTTAATTTAAAAAAAAAAAACAGAACAGCTAGAAGAACCAGAGAGCATTTGCAACAGGACCAACTGTTAACCTACCTAATTAACACACAATTATTTGGGAGCCGGTTGGTACAGCAGAACATTCTTCCCACTGACCAACAGAGGACATTTGAAAAAAAAAGAAAAATCTAGCTTAAGCTTCACTGGAAACCAAGGGTCTCCACTTAATTCACAGAGCGCTCCTATTTAAATCAGAAAACCAGTCAGAACAGCTGGTGACTTGAATACTACCATGGCAGAGTGGATGTAAAGGAAGCAGGAGACCAGGTGATCTTGGCCTACGGCAGTCACCCCCGAAGGGATGGCAGCCCAGGCGAGCTTGGCAGGGGGAGCAAGGACTGGCTGGGGTGCACAGCAGGCGTGGGGCAGCAGCTCCTGCCGCCTGGCTCCCTCGCACACCCACCCAGCCAGCCCTGCTGCCTCCCTCCCGTGCCTAGGCTGCGGCATTGCATAAGGGATTTCTTAGGAGAAGGACAAAGCACATTCATCTGCGTGTGTTTTGTTTTAGTGTTGCAACCTCCGCCTGTACTGCAAAGATCTCTGGGTACTCTTATCAACAACATCAGCAATAAAAAGGTAACATTGGGAAATGGGAAAAATAGCCTTCTCGTTAAACGTTACTTTTTCCCCTCTTCATACGACAAAGCACCAGATGAGGTCTAAAGCAGTATTTTTCCCCGAGACCGTTACCCTATCAGGCTTCAATTTAAAAAAGCATCCATATTCAGAATAGAAAAGGACATGCTGAAGTTCAAACAGGGGATTAAGTCCAGTTCTCATGGGGTTTAACACTAGAAAAAAATATTAACAGGCTTGTCTTGAATAACGATATCCTTTAGACCAATATTTAACTGCTTTCTTGAACTGGGGCCATGAGGGAACTGTAACCCTGAGGACTGGGCAGGAGGTGTGGGGACTTAGGAAAAAAAACAATTGTAAATTACTATTAAAATCAGTGTCTGCAGGAGCATATTAGTGTATTTTGTTTAATTTTCATACTTATATTTGCAATTTATGTGTCTTTCGTGATCACCAAGAGGAGGTGTGTTCATGTAAGTGAGTGACTTGTCTCAGTTTAGAGTTTTAATCCCACCTCCAAGAGAAGATACCCTGTGCAGTAAATGACAGCAAGGAGCACCATGAAGAAAGGCGCCAAACTGTGCCTCCCAAATGCTTCACAGCAAGGTGCCTGTGACTTCCACAGTATCACTCTTACCAAAGGCTCAGTACTTTAACAATTAAGTGATTCAATGAGAGGTCTGCCAAGTGTAAAGGCAGAGGAGTGCCTCAGCTTCTCAGACAGCTCCTCAGGCAGAAAAGCGGGTCTGACCTCCCGTGAGCATCCTTAGAAAAGCTGGGGAAATGCAACCCTTGGTGACACGGCAGCAACCTTCCAGCGTACAGGTCACCGCATGCCAAAAGCAAAACAGACTCAGGACAGAGGCAACTCAAACTCAGCCATTTCCCCATTTTCCTCACAATTAAGCCTTCCAGTCCTCTCAAGAACCTCTTTTTCAATCACTTTCAATCAATCTGCTTCTTTGTTAAACCATGCTGCACAAAACTTGAATACAACTCTCTGGTGAGGTTTCATCAATGCTACACAGAGCTACACCTGAATCTTATGTACACAACTCCTGCTAAGGAGAACGCAACCCAAAATTTTCCTTCTTTTCCTTCTCCACTAGCTCTGTGAAGTTGACTCATTCACAATCTCTTTAAATCCCTGGATTCTTTTATTCAATATACCTGTCAGGTCAGGGAGCCTACATTTTGCATTCACACATTTTGTTTTTCTTCCCTTGGGTTTCCTTGTCAAGGTCAGCATGGCTTTTGCAACACAGAATAGAAACGCCACTTGCAGAGCACAAAATGCTTAAAGGAAACACAAGACAAAGTCACACTGCAACGCACCCATATCTCACCCTCTTCACAGCACTTCAGAAATAAATTTTTCTGTTAAAGAATCATGCATTTGCAGCAAATGCTATGTTTTGCTGACTTAAAAGTCTGTAGGTAGGCAATGAATGTCTTTCTCACTTTCTGCCACGTAAAATAGTTTGGGGCCGTGTGCCATTAACAGTTTTTCTCTGTACACCAATTTCTGTATCCTCTATTCAAAGCTGTCACAGAGGTACCCATGCACAAAAGGGCAGAGTAACAGAACAAATCTAAATTCATTGTGTTAAAAGACGACCTAATAAATATGATGCTTTGTTACAGTTTAACCTGTCAGAAAATCTCTTTTCATTCACCTGCTGGAGTACTGCTTAAACCATTTTTGGAAAAAAAAATTAAAAGCTCCCAACAAGAGACTCATCTTCCAATCTTAGATGAGAGCAAGTGCACCCAGTGCCATCAGTCTAACCAGCTACGAGAAGGGCAGAGCCAGTTGTCCCCAGCAGCAGTACCTGCCACCATACGCGCTTCCTATGCTGTTGTCCCAGACAAAACTGAACACCACAGAAATGCACCCCTCCCACCAGGAACTGCATCTCTGCCACTACCCATACAGTGCTGCTTTTTTGTCCTGGGATCCTTAGCAAAATAGCTTTGAAGTCCAAAACAAGATACTTCTTCAGATGTCCCTCGGGTCCAGCCTTGCCACTGACAATGAAACAAGATAGATTAAACCAAGTGTGAATTCAATATATTTCTTTTTAAGCAGTGGATGGACCATAGGAGAGCATAATGTACTGAAAATACACCACTCCCTTTCCTATTGCTTCATCTCAGATGGACTTTTTTACTTTAGATTCTCTTTTCTTTGAATTTTGTACTTTTTCTTTACATTTGTGCTCTTTTCAATTTATTTCTTTTTCTGTATTCATTGCTTAAAAAGAAAGAGCAAACGTCAGTGAACTACAAGAACTGGCACCAGATAAAGAGCTGCTAGGTGCACATCCAACACAGTTGCATAGGTACAGGTGCTGTAAAATCTTGACAAGATACAAATCAAGGATATAAGCAAGGAAACAGATGAAACAAAACATATATGCTTAATTTGGTTTGACCTGCAAATAGCCTTCCTTACCTGCCCAACCTACATGAAAGATTAAACACATTAACACATACAAAAAACATTATTTATATCACTGCAATCTCTCAATTTACTCACAAGGACACATGCTAATACAGTCATACCATATCCACTGGCCTCCACAACACGGTTCACTGACTACAATTTATGTTTCTGCATTGGACGGGTATTATATTGTAGTCAGAAAGTGTTCATAACTAGGCAAGCTAGATCACTCTGGCTGTGGCTCTCCTTACACTAATGCCCTTTACATTCTTCTGACAGCAAAAATAAAAATTAAAGCAACTGTAAATCTAGCTGGTCCCCATTTAACTGCCGTATATGCATATGCAAACATCTATTTTCACACTGTCACAGTTACAAGGCTAGACTGAGACACTCGAGCCTCCACTGAGTCCTTATGCCCTTTAAAAAACAAACAAACAAACAAAAAAAAAAAACAAAAAACCAAACTTTGTAAGGAAAAAACCCACAGTCAAATGTAATTATTACCATTTACTTTAGGTACAAAGCAAAAATGCTAGGGTTGGTTGACTGAATTGAAAAGTTAGTATGAGATCACGTGGAAAAAGACGGCAATACCATTTCTCCCCCTATGCGGTTCAGAGGAACACCAGGTCATGGTTCCATCCTGCATGGCACTCTGAGACTTCCACTCTGCCCAAGAGGTGCTCAGGGCACCTGCTCACACACCCTGGACTAGCCAGCCTTGCTTGGCACCATGCATCCAAAAAGCACCAGGAGCTCCAGCAAACAATGTTCAGAGAAGTAAAGATGTGAAGCATCCTGATGCCCCCTCTTAGACTTCATTGTGGCACAGACTGCAGTTCTGGCCTGGGTTGGTACAGAGGAGGTAGCAACCATCTCCTTCCACAACCATGAGTATACAGAGCATCATTAGCTCAGCGCAGAAAAACAGCAAAGAAAGAGCAGACATCTTCCTGATAAAACAAAGAC
Organism: Pterocles gutturalis; assembly: GCF_000699245.1. Classification (NCBI taxonomy): domain Eukaryota; kingdom Metazoa; phylum Chordata; class Aves; order Pterocliformes; family Pteroclidae; genus Pterocles; species Pterocles gutturalis. Next base: position 18,613 of record NW_010126600.1, read on the forward strand.
TTAATGGTTGGCGAGACATTACTTTTAAGGTTATTTAACACTCTCCACTATGTGACCTTGTTTAAATTAAATGTCATCTTTCACCATCTGAATCTCAAATCAGACAGGTTTGCAAGCTACAAAAATGACATTAGAGGGGGGGAAAGAAACCAGCCCTTCTTCCGTGTCTTCATGTGTCAGAAAAGTGTGACGATTCTTTCTTTGATCCATTCCTGAAGATAGATAATACTAAGAACTCTTCAAAGGAAAAGCCTTTTAAATCAGGCATTCCAGGTAACACTTTTTTCTCCATGTCTTAGTTACTCTGTCTATAAAATTAAAGATATGCTCTCAGTTTGCAGGTGAAGAAGGCAAAGTAATTATTGCCTGAGCAACGCTAAGCTATTATACTAATGAGAACCAAGCGAAAGCTCATGAGTTAGTTAATAATCCCATCCTGAAAGCATCACTTGAACAGCATGTAGTAAATATAGCCTGGGGTACACACGCAACAATGACAAAAAATACTGAAGAGCTGATCATTAGGTAATGAGTTCCTCCTGTGTGCTGGATAAATAGGAGTCTCACAGAAAACACTGTATGTGACCAACGTGACCATAAAGGAGAACATTAACACATACACACGTGGTAAGCCATAGTATGACTGCATGGGCAATGTTAGATCTGCCATTTTCTCCCTTCTGAGAGCTGACTTCACCACCCCACTGACAGCCTTTTAACATAGGGAAAGCTGTATGTTTAGGGGAGATAAAGAAAAATACATCTGTCCTTAATAAGTTTTAAAGAAAAAAAAAAACACCACACATGACAAAACACCCAAGGCTGAGAGCTGCTTCCCTGAGGAAACAGGAACAACGATCACACTTGCTCCGCAGCTGCGGACCAGTCCTGGAGGACCCTGCCTGGCACAGCCCATCCAGGCCAAGGAGTGGGCCCGCTGATGGGGTGGATGAAGCAGCAGCACTTCTTTCTTGGCTCTCACAAAGCAAACAGAAATTAAATGGAAACAGTAAGGGGAGAAACATCCAGCATATTATTCCAACTCATGAGGGAGAGAGAAGAGCAAGAAAGGGTGCACTGTACAGAGAGCTGTAAAGAAAGATGCAGAACAGTTATGGTACAAGCTTCCAGCGCTGCAAGACTCTGCTCCCAGCACAGCTGTAGGTAAACAGAAAAACGTCTCAGTACTATATGGTATGATGTTGGGAGCACAGCATCAGACAGCTCCACTACATACCTCAAATACTGCTTTTCTTTAATTAGTGTAACAAGAACGATGGAATATAATCAAAAACCCAAACTCATTCTGCAGGATTTAATGGCATACTATACAGAACAGAGTAATTTTTTCAGTGGATTAACCCTCACCTCTAAAGAGGGGTCAAGCAAAGCTTAGGCAATAAATGAAATTAATTTGAGCATCTAGTAATCCTCACCAGGCAAAAGCAAGCCCTAAGCAGCAATATTAACTTTACTTTTAGCTTTCCCAAATCATTGCTTCTAATTCCCCTTTTTAAAAGCTTCCAAAAAAAGTTAAATATGTGTAAATGCAAAGAAAAGAATCCACATTTACCTGTTCCTTCCTGAGAATCAAAATTACTTAATTATAGATTCCCATAGCTTATATTAATTAGTGGTTAAGATATAAGAGTCTGATTTGCCTGAGCCATATTAAACCACTATACAATCATGTTCATGAAACATCCAAGGAAAAGTGATCCACATCTTACAATAGAAATTTAAGGTAAATTACATTGGAAGAAAGAATTAATTAAAAATCCAGCCCACATTAATTACAAAAAGATTCTTCTGATTGACTTAAATAGACTTTGGATCCAGTATTTACTAGCTGTGCTCTTAGAAACCAGCAGTGAACATCAAATAACAAATGTGTTTTGATTCAGAGTACTCTCATTTTCAGTGTACTGTTCAGCTCCATTGCACTGTTCCCCCACGAGTACTTACAACCTATTTTACACTTGAACTCACCAACAAACAGTGCTTTCCCACTTAGAGGATTTCAAACCCAAGTCTTTCAGACAGTTGAATATTTTAAATCTGGGGGGTGGAGGAGCAGGCAGGGCAGGGAGCAGAAGTTATTAGGAAGCATGCAGTATTCAAACAGTCCCTCCAATTTCAATAAGCAAACAACGCAACCACAAAAGAATTCTCAGTTTCCTATTCATCGCCCTCACTGCCAAGAAGGTCCAGGGCTGTAAAAAAAAAATTTATACAGCAATACAGGTTTGAATACTGTCCTTTGTACGTATGGGTTGAAGTCACAAGGAGGGCAGAGGTGACAGTGCCATGCTATTTATTTCTTATCTGTAGCTTTTAATGAAACAAAAAATGTTTACAAACCCAAGATGCAAAAAAAAAATGAAAAAGAAAAAGCAACCCCCCAAAAAAACCCCAAGCAAAAAGCTTTCTTTGCCTTTCACAGTTCAAGTTGGATTGGAGAAAGAAACAGCACCTGATAAGGTACAACGTGATTACTTTGTTCCTTTGGAATACATGCATGACAGCTGCAGGTGCTTCTTCTTTAGAAGAGGTTTTATCTGAAGAGTCTTTTTAAGAGATATTTTCAGTAAACAACTTGACTATGACCACACAGGTCTGCACAGTGGGCACACCAGTACTGTGCTGTGGATCTTAATTTGGCACTGCTCTGCATATCCAAATGCCATATCACTTCTGCCTTCATCCCAGACAGACAATTTCCATTCTGTGCTGGGCCCAATACAGAGCCGGGGGTACACAGTCAGGTAGGCAGGAGCAATGAAGAGGCCAAGATCTCACAACTGCAGAGCTTCCCAAGCCTCCGTGGCTCCAAGGTACTTCCACAAATATCAACCATTTTGTCCATGCATCTTTGTTGCCAAATGCCCCAAGAAAGATGACAGCAGTATCAGGGAAGGACTGTCCATCACTCACCTTTGCTGTCCTCTAGGAAGGAAGAAAAACTATAACTATATACCTATAACTACAACCAAATCCTTATGGAGACACGAGAACACTGTTCTCATGAGAAAGAAAATGGTGAGTAGAGAGAGTTGAACTCTGCTGTTCACAGGGGAAAGCAGTCCCTCTTCCTGAGTCAATTCTGCCAGGCTATGCTACATCCTACCAACCTCAAAATATCCAAGATGGGGGCTGCAGGTGTAAGAAAATAAGACAGGATGCTCATGCAGCAGTGACAGGAGACAATGCTGTATAGGCTTTAAACTCCTGCCTCTTTTGGGAGAGCTATCATTGCTATTATCACAGGTTTTATTCCAATATTACCATCGAAGAACAATTAGGCAGGTGGAAATCTTAAATTTTCAGTTTGTTTACATTCTACGTTTGCCAACAATTTGTTCATAGCCAGAACTACTCCCCTGAGGAGCATTAATCAATTTCCTTTGCTGTACATGGATTTTTCACACAGCTTTCAGGCAGAAAAAAAATATTTTCTAATGAGAAAGTGATTGCAAGAAAACCCACAAAAAATCAGACAGAATAACTTAGATGTTTTACCTCCCCCCCTTTTTTTTTGCCTAGTATGAGGAAAGAAGCCTCTGACAATAAGTTGCTATATACCAATTTGCTTCTATCCCAGCACTTTTAAAGGATAAGAAAGTAGTAAGACAGGCCAAGAATAATAAAAGTCAATAGATCTCTTAAAGGCTTTTTTTCCATCAAGGACACTCAGAAAGGACTTGATTAAATGCTTTCTTGCCCATGTGTATAACAAGTAACTCAGCAGAACAAATCTTACCAAAAAAAAAAAGGCTTTATGCCCTATTAGCGCTTAACCCACTATAACAAATTTTTATTTAAATTCTACTCTTATTGTGAAGCATTGCAGAACAATAAAAGTATGTAACAGATCATCTGATATCTGCACCAAAGCAGTTAGCTACCCCCACCCCTTACACCCAAGAAAACCAAGTTCTCTCCATTTAGATTTTTGGGATAGTTTTGCTCACTTCACCACCCACCTCTCTTCTCCTCCTCTGGCAGACAGACTCAAGGTACACCCAGGAGTTAAATTTTCCATGTCAGGGAACCGTTACTCCTTACACATCACAAAATAGACTATTACAGCCACCAAATGAATCTCCTCATCAGCTAGCTAGTCACTACCCAAGAAACAGTCTGAAGACATGGTGGGGGTGCAGGTGGGAGTACAAATAGGTATTAAAAGAAAGAGCAGCAGAAAGGTGGAGTTATTGGGGTTTTTTTCCCCTCTTATGATGAAAGAAAGGGCCAGGGTAAGGCTACTATACTACTCTGTCTTCAAAGCTCATTGGGGTGGCCAGAGCTACAGCCTGTGAAAAAGAAGGCTCTCAGTGCTCCCAGCTGCCTCGCAAGGCACAGCACTAGGGCGGGATTTATGCTGACGCACTGTCTCAAGTCACCAATTTGACATACCCAGCCGCACAGGCTCAGCTTCAGCAAGACACAACCGACCATGCAAAATCCTACTATGTCTCAGCAGAGGAGATGGTGGCATTTATTTCCCTAGAGCTCCTGCAGTGAGGACAGTAAGCAAGATTACATTTTTGATGTGTAAGTGCTCATAGTCAAATTAAGCTCACCAAATTGCTCACATTCAGACCTTGGTGACTGCCCAGGACCCAGGGACCAAGTCCCAAACCAGGAAAGTTCAACACCTGATTATCCTTTCCCTA
>NW_010126600.1:23319-51797 GCF_000699245.1 Pterocles gutturalis
GCATAGAGTAAAGCTCTCAGCATTTTGGCTTTGCTGGTGTTGCTTCTTTCCAAGACACTGCCGCACAGCAGCCACATCCTGCAAAGCACTGAAGGCCCCAAGGTACCCTAACTTTGTATGCATGGCTTGTCTAAGACCCCTCGAGCAATACTGCACTGCAGGGTAGTTTGGTCTTCTACGTTAGCATCCTAATAACAGTCTAATTAGTTGCATTAAGCCAAAGAGAGCAAGCAAATCTATTAATAAATACCATTTTAAAACAGAACTTTGCATCTTTGCATAACTCAGGCTTCTTAGTAAAACTTCCACATAATTGCAGGAGAAACAGCTACATTACACTCAAATGACTAAGTTTGAAAAATGAGCCGTTCAGCAGCACCCTGGCAAATTACCTCAGGTTTTTATTATTAGCGAAAAGTGTGATTTTTTTTTTTAATACCAGGGATTATTATGAAGTATCTATGCTGAAAAATAAAAATAGCTTCTTGCAAATAATTATGCACACAAGATCAAAACACTACCACAAACATAATTTGAAGAATTTGCTTTATGTATTGTACTACACTAGTCCTAGTTCTGCTCATCTTTAAAACCCTTTTGACATGCAAACACAGGCCATCTGTACATCAACAAGTGGATAGCAACAAGGTACTGTAAAAAAGTCTTATTTTGGTTCCCAAACCATTAAAAAGAAACAGGTCTATCCTTAAGGGGAAACAGCTCCATTTAGAGGGTGACAATCTCTTCTGTGAACAAAGAACTGAGCTATGCCTACGTATCATCCTGATTCTCAGTACACTGCCGCCAGAGCCACCCAGTTGATCTCCATGCTGCTGCCTTTGAGGGTCTACATTCATGCGACCCAGTAAACCAAAGCTTGCTGGTGACAGAGCCATGGCTCCCAGAAAAGGTCTGGAAGACCAAGACAACTTTACAAGCTTGGCAGCATGTTTTCTTTGCATTTTTCACACTGAGAGGTTTTCTCCCATTTGCTGCTTGTAAATCAAATAGCAAAGTCATGTGTGCATGTGAGCAAAGTTACTTCTCTGCTCACTCCTAAAACTTCAATAGAAAACAGAATTTTCCAGAGACAATAGGATTGAACGGAACCACAAATACTCTCCTAATGCTAAGATGATGGGAGAGGCCTTTTGCAGTCGAGTTTTGATGCTTTATATTTCTTATTCTTTTCATCATGTAAAAGCTTTATAATGTTAATGCAAATACATTACTCATGAAACTGCGAATCCGAGGTATCAGCCTGACCTACACAGGCTGGGAGCAAACTGAAAGAGAAAAACGGATGCTGACTTTCTTGAGACTATCATCAAGATTTTTTCAGCAGATTAGACTGCTGTTAGGTAAATGCTGACTAAATATAGAGGGTGGAGGAAATGTTTTTAGCTCTCTTTGAACTGTATGTTCAGAAGTCATGCACATTGAAGGCCAAGCCGATGAAACCATCTATTGCTAATTTTACTCATTAGCAAGAGCTTGCCTTTTTTTCAGCTGCTTATACACTTGCCAGATTTCAGCTCTTTGAGCTGAAATTTTCCATATCAGGTGCCTGCCTTTAAAGAAGAAAAAAAATGTTAAAGTATCAGAATAATTCAGCAGTTCCGAGAGCAAAGCTAGGAAAAAAATAAGTTGCCTTGCCAACGTTTGAAGAGAAGTCAGGAGAATGTTTAAAAAACACAGTTGCACACAAGGACCTACACTTTGAGTGCCTGACTTTGCAATCTTACCCAAAGTGAATTTGAAAGAGCTTTTCGTGTGTAACATACTATTAGATGGGGAGTCATGTATCAGTTAAGCTCACCTCAACCTGTAGTTTAAATGTGAGAAGTATATGCTGCTGTTCTTGCAAGCACCCACCACCAGAAAAAGCAAAGCAGAAAGTCCATCTCCGATGTCCACCCTTCCCTGCAGTCTTCCAAGATCATCAACATGAAACAATATTGTTACCAAGCATGAACAGAAACGCAAGGGACAAGGAAGTGAAGAATCACCTCTCCTTATCTTTGTGCTGTAGCAAACCCAGCAGAAGCTGAGTGTGTCAAGAAACAGAATGAGTAAGCAATAAGTGGGTGGCTCAATATGTTCATTTCCCTCCACTATTTCCATTTCAAGTGTCAGCTTCCCAAAATGTATTCAATTTGTACTATAAATTTTGATTCCAAAACTCTTGCCATGCTGTTCAACAAAACAGTCTGTACTTACACACGTAAAAGGAAATATTGCAGAAAACCCTAATGACAGTAAGGGCCCTTGTATGAAATCTGTTGCAGCTGCATTTGCTTCCAGATCTGAAAATGGTAATTTTTTTTTTTTGGCTGGATGGATCTAATGACAAATGAGAATGAATCCCCCTACCATCTTTCCTTCACTACACAATCTGCACCAATCCAGCAACAGCAACAGACTGCTGACAGTGTTATCAAAGAGGTTCCCATGGGCTCTTAATCACTATTGTAGCCTCTATTATGATAATATCCTTCTGACTCCTTGTTATAGCCCAGTGTTATGTTTGAATAACCACATTCCATCACTCCTTTTATTTAATCCTTGGTATCTCCTGCAAATGCAATAGAATTAATGAAAATGCTTTTCTGGAGATAGCCTTCATTGTAACATGCAGAACTCAAAGAAAGGCTCCTTGTTCTAACAGCCAGATGAAAATCACTCCCCATAACCCCAAAAGCAATGAGAGTGTCTGTAAAAGCTCTCTCCTCTCTGCCCCCTGCCACGGCAGGGTCTCACCAGCCCCACTGCTGGCTATATTGGCCATATGCATCAACCAGTTTAATCAAGGAAAATGGGGTCAAGTGTGGGAAAGTATCTGCACGTGGGTGAGCAGGAGAAAATCAAAGAGGAAGGCAAAACATGGCATATCGTACACAGCAAAAGCACACAGCAGGAGAGTTTGCCACACACAGTGCCCCTGCACACACTGTGCCCAACTCAGCAAGCTTCCCACAAGGCCAGGCAGCACCGCAGTCAGTCCCCTCTGTGGCCAAGGGCACCTGCTGCAGTCTGGTCCTACAGCTACAAACCAGAAATATCCACGCACAGGAATAGATACACACCCACTGCAGGGAGATCTCTGTAAAAATCCAATACATTAGACATTTTCTTCAACCAAAGCTTCAAGAGCTTCAGGCTGGCATGGTAGTCACTGAACTCTTCCTTTCATCTAATAGTAGACAAAGATACTATTTCCTAATGCTTTGGGGTGAAGCTCCGAGCAGATTGTCCACGGCTGTGCACCACCCGTACTGGCTGACCCAGAGGGAGGGCAAAGCACCATCAGAGGGTATAACTGTGAACTGGTTGCTATGCCCACGATAGCAAAAAGCATCTCTAAAATCAGACAAGGGAAATAAAGCTTTTCCAATAGGAAATTAATAACACAAAGGGACCAGGACTCCTGTAATTAATACCATAAAAAAGCAGGTTCTCACAAGTAAGAATCGTAACTAACGGTAAAGCAACATTTAGTGAAAGGTAGGAAAACTTACCAATCCAAGATCAGAACACACCCCTCCAGTGATAGTAAAGGGTGAAAAAAGTCCCTAACAATATATTACATACCCACCAAAACCCATTACTCACTCTAGCTGAGTGGGAGAGTGGAATTTAGCAAGCTTGTCATAGAGCAAGATTTACTGTGTCAGCTCTAATTTTAATTGTCACTTTGCTCTGGAAATGTGATAAAATAGCAAATAAATATAAATAATGGGTTGCGCACTTAAAGCTGTTATAATTGAAAAAACTCCTTGTATTTATGCTGTTATAAACATAGTCTCTCTTTGCACCCAAATACAGCTGCAGAAGTGAATTATTTGAAAGTGTGCATGAAGCAGGCATGCAAAGCCTGGAATTACTACTTATTATCAATGCTATGGTCACTCCTTCAGGTCTTATTCTAGATCAAGTACATCCTGTGGCAGAAACTGTGCACACAGAACACCCCCCTGTAGTAGGAGAGCTGCAGGCTAACCTCCTGAGCTGGAAAATCCAGCAAAAAGAGTGGGGGATGACCCAGAATCTGCACTGAGCACAGCCTGAGATTTTTCTCAAATTCAGACATGGCTCTTTTGGAGCAGTCTTCAGCTCCACTGACTTTTCTCTTTTGGAGCCTTACAGACCAAGCTAGAGGGTAACAGTAAAGCCACCATTTTTCTCACTGGGGTAGGACAGCATGTTCTCCTCCCTGCCCATCAGGAGAGGAGGATGATTTGCTTCCCCACTGATAAGGCTGGAGCACAGCCTGAGGAACAGAACTATTAGGATTAACTGGGTGTTCCATAATTAAGAGTTCTGCAGGCATCCTTCCATAGCTTTGCAACATATATAAAATCTTGAGCTTTTCTGGGAACTACTGGCAGTTTTTAGTACATCTTCCCTGCTAGCACTACAGTAAGTTTTCTACTGAACCATGAGTCTTGCATACAAACCAGTTTATTTTTATATTGCCCACAAACTGAGAGAAACCTACAAATCCTGTTTGCTGACAACTGGTGCTAAACTCTAGTCAACAATTATCCCACTACTATATTTTTATCATTAATGGTGATTAAAATTATTTTCTCTGAGTATTTTCATCATCCTTATCAGCAACGCACCTGCTATGGTGGTTTACCATTCAGGTTTCAACATCTATGCTAGTTGGCGACCTCAGCACTGTTTCAGGTCATGTATCAGCTGAAGCATGCACCCAGGTACAACTTCTGTGCACGATGAACCCCCTGACTTGAGACTGAAAAAAATCTACTTGGAAACATTGCCACCTGCCTAGTACTGAAATTTTCTGATGTCCTGCAGAACTGCTCCTCTTGCAGTACTTTGCCCTTTTTATCCTGTCTGTATGAAAATTGGACAAAGACATATAATGGCAATTGGTATGGAGAAGAGCCAAATAATTCAGTCCCCACATAGATTTTGCTTTAAATCAAATTCTAACCTGCTGCTCATTCCTAAAAGCTATGCCACTTCTTCACAAAATCAAGTTATTGCTCACAGAGCCACACAAATTATACTGCTTTACCACAACTGACCCTGAATTTTTCAAATGCAATACTAAGTGGCGAGCTTAAAAGCTGTCTTCAGGCTGCAGAGTGAGCAGTGAAACAGCTTAAGAAACTTTTTTTTTTTTAAAGAGCAAAGTAACTTTTCATAAGCCTGAATTTCCTTACCAAGCCTATTCCATGCTTAAGACCACTAACACTCAGTGGAAAACAGCTAAGCCTGAAGCAACCATTCCATTTACTTTGATTTGTATAGAAAAAGTTAATTCTCTTATGTCTCTTGCCAGTTGCAAAGCCTCATTAAAAGTTTAAGGCTAACACACCCTTCTGCAGGGGTCCCATCCCAAATGACACTGAACATCTTTTGCTTGTCTTTCGTTCAGTAGAAGAGCAAGATGCCCAAGTACACTTTGTAAGCCAGGCCAAAGGCACTTATGCAGTCCATATATCCAGAGTGCCAATAATTTCTGTAGCAACGATGAAGTCTGTCCTCTTCACACTCGTTTAGTCTCATACTGAGCCATTTGACTTCAGACGTGTGAAGAATCATAAACAGATGATCTGCTACACATGGGCTCACAATGCAGAGGCTCCAAGCAAAGTCCTACACCAACTGATGTCAAAGACACTTTTAGATCATACAACATTTCACTTTTCTATTTTCCATTAAATCACTTGTTTGTGTTGATATCAGAAAAGGGCTAAACAAATGCAGCTGCTTCTTTTTAGATGTAAATACGTTGGGTTTTAAATGTTTGTGTAAGGCAGATCAATCTTGCACTCGTTCTTTATGTACTGCACATTTCAAACAGTCATCAGACATACAGAACAGCTTCACTGCTGAACGTGTGCTATATGCAGCTAAATTCACACACAGTGTTGTGGTTTTTATCCTGAGCGTATTAACTTGTTCAAATCAAATCAGCTTTGACTGGAGCATATAACATACTTTTTACCTCTAGAAAAACAGACTTCTTGCAAAATACATGCAAAATCAAGATTATAAAGTTGCATGAAGGCATGTACATTTTTATCCATTAAATGGCATTTTCTGTATACGTTTGTCTACATAGAGCCACTTTTTTGACCAAGAAAATTGCCAACTCAGAAAAAGAGTTTCACAAGGATAGGTCTAAAAAGAATCATAGAATCATTCAGGTTGGAAAAGACCTTTAAGATCATTGAGTCAAACCATAATAATATATTGGGATTACAATATAAACATCTATGCTTATTTTATAAAATTATTATTCCCACTATTGACAAATAGAAAAGTTATCCTATCTCTGCTACCTCCCCTTTCTGAAAGGAACTGCACACAATGTAAGGGGGTGTGTGAGGGGGTGTCCTTTTACTTCTTGTTTATATATACAAAGGCTTTAGATCACAGGGAACACTGGGTCAGCAACAAGCCAGTTCTACTGAATCCATAGAGTGTTTGTTGCTGATGGCATATATCAGAGCTGACTTTACTAGCTTCTGGCGATAGTAAGTGACAAGATTTCACAAAGGTGACATATCTAAAACAGGATCTTTGCACACGTTAACAGAAGATGCAGCACACAAGGATAAGATCTGTATTCAAACAACACTGAGTGTGCAGACTCTGCATCAAAAGGCATACCTTCTTTTTCAAACATTCACCAGGGCACAGAGAAGACTCTTAACATGAACCATCATGACACTGGAGCCACAGGCTCACCAAATGTTTCTAATCCATCATTAGATTTGATCAGTAAAACTGCCCAAAGATAGGTGAGATGTAAGCAACCTAAAGATTACACTAAGTGTCCATGTGGGCAGTGCCCACATGTTTCAATGCCCTGTCTCACTTTCATTTTAAAAACTGCCTCCATTAATATCTTTGAAAACCCATCCACAAGTTTCCAGTGGATAAAGGAAAGCAATATCTGGCTCAGTCTACTTTCACAGCAATTTACATTACAAAGTCAGGGGGAGATTGGTTGACACTGAGGGCAAAGAACAGACCCATGCATACAAAAGTGATGTTTTAAAAGTCCATTGCCATGATATGAATGAATAATCCAAGAAATAAGCCTCTCATTTCTCTAAATACTGTAGTCTATATTGTATCACTCTGTAGCAGAACATACTAAGCTTCTGTTTACATTACATTAATTGCTTGGGTAGGAATAAAAATATTTGAGCTATTTTTGTATTTACAGACTAACACCTCTGTGTCTCAATGACAATGTTTTCTTCTTTGCATATCCCTGATGCACAGCTGTGAAAAATTCTGGATCTATGTGGTACAAACATTTTTCAGCAGAGAAGTATCATTTGGGAGAATCATATCACCTTCTTTTTATAACACAGTTGCCTCCCCAAAAAGGTTTTAGTCCAGATATAGCCTTTAAGTTGACTTTTATAGAAATTTATATAGCAACACAATTTAATACCCCCAGGCTCAGCTTTCTTTCCAAGGCTATACACTGCTGCTACTGTAGGGCCTACAATCACCTGCCAACGCAGTTAGGTCTTTGCTACCTTACACTTTGTTTCACACATTTTTTAACCATTAACATTATTATTATTGGGAACAATGAGACTAGAAGTCAATCAGAAGCATATGACAATGACTGGATCCAGCAGTTTCTTCTGCAGGTAGTTATGCTGAGGTTGCTTCAGCACAGTAGCAGTTTATCCTTCACTGATGCCAGAAAAACTCACCATTGAAACCCAATCTCTAATTCATCTTGATCAAAACACAAACTTTTTGTTAAAGCACTGTCGTAAGGCCCAACTAATCATTTAAACATCTGCCTTGGATTAACAGCCCAAAACCAAGGTTTTGCTAAATAAGAGTATTTCAAGACAAACAATATCTATGAAAAGCCTGAAGGATTTAATTTGTAACCAAGTCTGCAGTTATCTCTACTGCCTACTTTCACAACAAAATTGACAAAATGAAGACAAGAAGAGGAAAAAATAATTCATCCATCAGGTTTGAGACCTCTCTAGACCTCTGAAGAATCACTGAGACAGTATTTAGAGGAAGGTCCCCCCCAGCACAAGAAAAGCTGGCCTCTTCAGCCCCTCTGAAAACATAGCTAAAGAAAAGGAAGCAGTTTCCACTGATATTTACAAGATAAACTGAGAAACAAAACATTATCTTTGTGTTTTCAGTTAATTAGACTTTTGAAATATCTTAATATGAAATAATAAGCTAAAATACATCTTACCCAAATTGTAACTGTGTAAGAGAACCATTAATTGCATCTAAACTTAATTTGACTCAATGGTTTCTGCTGGACAAGAAAGGAATTAGCAGTAAACTAACCCAAGGGAGGGTGTTTGTTCTAAACCATCACACTCTGTTAAATTAAGGGTCACACTAGTCAGGAAAGCAGTGCATTGCTTTACAATAGTGCCTTCCAGGAGAAAGTACATTTGACAGCCCAAATTTTGTAGCTCACAGGAAAAAGGGAAAGCATGTTAGATCTTCTATTTGGAACTGGAAGCCTGTCAAAATGTTCTGCAGAAATATGTTGCTTAACAAAGATGCAATAAAAACATTTACAGATTCAACTATTACAAGGCTTGGATCACCCAAAAATAGCTATCATAAAGCAAAGCAGCTGGAAGGACAGGGAGCAAAAGGACACTTTAGCACATAAACTCTGCAGCGAGGTCAAACACAGCAACTCTGCAGTGAGAAGAAAATAAAGGCAATTGGGATGGTCATTATAAGCCACTGCAAAATAGGTTGGCGTGAGAAAGATAAAAAATGACACTTGTGAATAAACATCCTCTGAAAATTAGAGGTAGAATTCACTTAAGTCATTATGCAGAACAAAAAGCTTTGAGGAATGAACACAACTGAGCGTCCTGTATGCCTTGTTCCGTATCCCCACAGCTCCACAGCAACATCCTCAGCCTCTGCGTCCTTCTTTGCTTACAGCTGCAAGTCCCTGCCCCTGAGACACTGTAGTTTCTCCTCAAATACCCTCAACTCCCCACCACGTCCCCTCACACGCAGCAGGGCTGACCGTCCCACCACAGGAGGGATAGCGTCGACATCCAACTCCCTGGACAGCCTCTCCCCACCCAATGGTGGAGCCACAGGGACTCCGCCAGAAGTCACGAACTCACTCCGCAGCATCTGCCTCTGTCACATCAGCAGCAAGTTCAAAAGGATGGAGACGGTCACAAACAGCATTAGCAACTGGACCCTGGCAAGAAAATCCTTTTTAGAATATATGCAATACGCATCTTGCACAGTTTTTCCTTACACGATCCAAGTATGGTAATTTGAAATGAGAAAACAGAGTTACCAAAATGAAAGCCTCCAGAAAAATGTCCCCTTGACTACCTGAATTGTTCTAATGGCCACTTAAAAAAAACAAAACAACAATCAATTGGTAAATAGAAACTGCAGACAGGACTTGAGAATTTCTTGGCCTTAAATAGCGTGCTGGTGGCAAAAATTAGTAATAGGAAGTTAGTTATGAGTAACTCATCTTCATAACAAGTGCCACAGTTACAGCTCTGTCACTCAAATTAAAGTAGCAGTTAAAAATTTGTACATGCTCTAAGCTCATAACCTACACCATTTGCTTCTTCAAAGGAAAAAAGAACTGAGAAATCTACTTTTATTTTTACTAGTTATATGTTGTTACTGGAATAGGCTGGGGGAGGGCGGCATCTTGGGGAGGGAATTGTTTTAGCTGATTATTTCTTCACCTTTCAAAAAAAAGGAGAGCTTTTACATGCAAAAATACTCAGGAGAATGAGCGTCAGGAAGAAATTAAACCAGGCTCAATTACAGAATTTTCAGTTTTCACTACTACTCATGATAAAGTATAGCCTCCAGATCTGGGTTTTGATTTATGTAGAGAAAAAAAAAAAAAAAACCAACACGTGTTGCAAATGCATGTAGGCTTAAACATCTCTGCGTGCTAGCCTGCTGCATATGTACAGAGGACAACTTGCTACCAGGAGGCCATCTATACCCGAAATAAACCTGCAAAGCAAGGTGGTTAATATAGAGAATTAGGTTGTTACAGTAAAAATGTTTCAGCACTTGGTTCTACAGGCCCTGGTCAACACTTCTGTCAAGCTCTGCTTCAAGCAAGACCAGAGATGAGAAAAATTTAAGAGCAATACACTGTGTGTGACACATCACTCCCCCTTTTGTACATCTCGGTGGCCTAAGGCAGAGCAGCCAGACTGCGTACTTCTCCCGTCTGTGCTGTGGGGAGCAGCGTTATGAGGGAAAACCCAGTACTGAATCCTCCTCCCTCCAGGAGGCCCAGGCAGAATCAGGCTCACCGCAATGTTCCACCACAATCCAGCCATTGGACGCTTAACGTGCCTTTATTAAGGGTCTTGCTGACATGTGGCAGGAAGACACTGGGCTCGTAGGAGCACAGCATTAATGGGTTTGAAGAAAATTTACAACCAAGAATATGATTTATAGCTATTTCTTTCATCAAGCAGTTCATGCTACGAAAGTGTCATTTCAACACTTTCAAACCCCATTGAAACCTGGACAACACTAATTCGGAGTCCTCCCAGTGCTCTTCATACACCCTGTAATTGCACCTTTTAATCAGATTATTTTTCAAAGAGATCTTATTTAGATGTGACAACCCACTAAAACAAAGGTTTTTCAGTAGACCAGAGGCTCTCATAGGAAAAAGAATCTTTGAAAAATAAAACAGGTTACCAATTCAGAATCAGTGTATTCTGACAATATATAAATTCATATCCAATACATAATATGCAATATACAGAATAACAGCTGTTTGGTGCCCAACACCAAGCATATTTCTCTTGGTGGCCTCTTTTGTGGGAGAAGGAGGTTTCACTACCCGGAAAGTCTGAAGAGTTTTGAGAAAGTAATCCACCTTTTCTACAGAAACACGTATGTCAAAGTATTTAACAGGAATAGCTATTTCATAGACAGCAGATTTCCGTTCCCATGGTTGTAACCTTATAAAACAAGATCTATTTGAAAAATAAAACAGACCTACACAGATTTTAATAGCTTGCCGACTTTTGGTAACAGTAGACTCTAAGGAAATATATTTTTGTTTGACTGCAGAAATGATCATTTTGAAATCGCTTTCAATTTGTATCCAAAGAAAACTTCTTAGGAAACCTTATTTCCCCTCCTAAAAACTGTAGGTTGAGATTTTTTTTCTCACTTGTCAAACACATTCAAATAACTCATGACATTGTTCAATCACTGCAGCTCTTGACGTTGTTTTCTGTAAAACTGATTAGCATAATACTACCTGTATCCTTCAGTTACTTTCCTCATCCATTTAGGTATGGATAATTTAAGTCTGAAAATATTTTTAGCCTAGTATTTTTCTTGATAGTCAGAAATTATATTTTATAGGACCCATAAAAGGTAACACAATTTGGAGTCTTCTTTTCAAAATAATGGAGTATTAACAGTGCTGGCAAATTCCAAAGGGAATGTAGGAAGACAACTAAATTCATCCTTGATGCAAACCTACAGGGCAGAGCAGGAAAGAATGAAACAACAGGCAGTTCTGATTCCCCTACAGTGCAGCAGGGGGTCTCAATTTCAAGAACTGGCAATCAAGAGTGTGTCTGTGAAATGTCTTTTCCACTCAGTTCCATCCTTTCCTTGAGTGGTTTTCAGCCCATTTGCAGAAGCCCTCTTCCTCAGAGAGGGGGATTTTACACTGGCATCATAATGCTTCAAAAAAAAAAAAAAAAAAAGTAAAAGAAGGGTCAGGGGGGCTTCCTTTAAAAGCAACAAACTAAGTAGTTAAGACTTGAGAAATAGAATTAAAGCCATGGGACAGGAAGAGGATTGGTTCTCTGAGTGAAGGATTCCCAAAAAGCCAAGAAATTAAACTTCTAGCAAGACCTCCGTCAAGAGTTATTTATGACCTGCCTGGATTGTCACACTGCCACACTGTATAAAGCAGCTCCAGGAGAGGGGAAGTCCAAAAGGAAGGTGTCCAGCCTGGTGAGAACATAGATTCCAGCTGAGCCAACCAAATCCCATGGTGAAATTGCTTAAGCCTTGCCAAAGGAAAAAAAAAAAAAAAAAAAGATATTTCCAGTAACTGACTTCAGTAAAACAGTAGAGAACAATGAAGCTGAGAAAGTGTCATTATTCCACTGAAAAAGAAAAATTCTGGGGCTAAAAGGATTCCATCAGTCTGGAAAAATAAGAAACCTAAATAGCTTCAGGACACAGTCCAGCAAAACGTGAATACTGAATGCTAACTAGGATCAGCATCCAAGACTCTTCAGCTTTTCGTGTTAGTTGGGAGAGTAACGTATATATAATGTCCATCCTTATATGCAAAAAGAAAGAATCATTTGCAGAAAGATAACACAAATATATTAAGATTTAAAATCAACTGCTGCTATTAGAGTAACTAACAAGTTGTCACACAAGCAGTATTTGTCATATTTATGACAAAGGTGTTAACATCAATTTCAGTAACAGCTATTCCAAAGGGAGCAATGCTTTCCCCCTATGTCATGCAGATGGACAGCCACGGCTAGCTGGGAGACTGGCTGTCCAGGCTGGGGCTGCAGCCAAGCAGCCCAGCACAAGAGACATTGCATCCTCTTTAACCTCACTGTTAGCAAACACAAGAGAGAAAAATCTGACAACCTCAAAGCCGGATGGAGAAGAAAAAATAATTTAATTTCTGTTCTAATACAGTGGTTTCAAAGTCTCATCTTTCTGGAGAATGATGCTCCTTCATCACAAAGTCTTCTTGCTCATTCAATAAAAGAATCTCTTTGCTGTCTTTTCTGTGCCTTCTCATTTCTTTCTCCAGCTTTCTATTTTTAATCAGTGTTGTCATCATACTGCTTTTTGTGAAGCAGTTTATGAAAAAAAAACATGAACTTTTATTGTGCTGCATAGTGTCCTTGTAAATGTTAGAGTGTCTGCCTGTCTTTCTCTTACCATCAATCTTAAATGCACACAAAGTATTTTATCTTCTTTGTCCAACACCTTGTATTCCTTCTGAAAAAGACAAAGTATGGGGTTTTCATCTCTGAAATTGTTACACACTTGAACTAAAGACTCACCACTACATTAATATGGCAACAAAAATAACATAGCTTTAAACAGTACTATGGGGGTAAAAGAAATAAACACAGTAACTCCTACATGATCCTAAGCTAGTTTTCATGCAGAAACTATCATGCCATATTCTGAGGTCTTGGGACACCGGTAGAGCCTACTACAGAAAGAGTAATCACAGCTCCATACTTCTGTCAAATACAAGTTTCAAAAAAAGCATAATTAAAAAAAGCCCAAAACACACAAATACTCAACAAGTCTGCTGACAACACAATATTGTTGCTCTTACTAGTCCAGTGTTAGTGCCACAGTGAATTGCTCTCAAGTTTTGGCAAACCCTGATACTCTAAGAGTGGTGCAAAGTGATCTCAGGCTGAACCCAGAAAGCACAGAAAGAACTGGTTCAATACTCAGCTTTGAGCTACTCAGGGACAGCACAGAATTAAGACTTAGCAGTTAAATGCATGAAGTCAAAACACACGTTACTGAGAGTTGAACCTGCACTAGCAGGGAATCGCAGTGACGGTACACTCAAAGCACTATTTTTTCTGACAGTCATCAAAGGGGATTTAATCTGGACTGCCATGTGTTGTCTTTACAACCTTAGTCAATTTGTCTTCCATTTCCCAAGAACTTCCCAGGGTAGGCAAGGCCACAGATCAAAATCAAGGGATAGATTCTGAGTTGACAGTAACAAGGGTATGGTGTATAGTGAGCAAAAAAATACCCAAAATCCGTATGTCCAAGTCAGAATTCACAGGCTGGTCAACACTGCTGTGGCTTGACCAGCCATTTGGAAAACAGTGAGCACATTCCCAACAGTTCAAAGCAGTGTAGATTTAATTCTGACATACAGGGCAAAAAAACATTACTACGTGGACAAAAGGTTTCAGATGTATGTTTTTAACATGACAATGTAATTAATGATCTTCACCGTTAACTGATGACCATTTGCTTTGCAATAAAATAAACTGTACTATTTTTAAGTGGCAAGATAAGACTAAAAAAAACAGGAAAGAGCCAAAGTATTTCGCCATAAAGTGAGGTAAAGTAGATACTTTAAAATGGTTGACAGACTCTGGGAAAGGTTAGAAATACTTACTCAAGGCCTCACTAAGTCACACTGCAAGCTTTATCCACTGCTCCCCTGCTCTGCACATCCAGCCTATTCTCCCCGAGCTGGCAGAGACATTTAATGATGCCAGCCTCCTTTGCTCACGACATTTAATGCCAGACATCGGCTTCACAGAAGGGACAAAGTATGGCTAAACCAGATGAAGCTTTCACACACAATTTATCCATGCTTACAGAAAAAAATTATAGGAGAAATGTTATTCAAAAATTTGAATTGGATTCATGACACATTCCCCCCTTCCCAGTGCCCCACTCCAAGGGAAGAATTGTGTAGGTCCATCACAACCTTTGTAGTCTATATTAACAGACACTCCAATACCATTCTGTATCTCCCTATGTTCTGGCAATAATAGATACTCCAATACCATTCTGCATGTCCCTGTGTTTTGTCTCCAAGCATACACTACAGTAATTAATACAAACAGCATCTTCTCCAGCAGAATATTTACATGGGATTATGTGGGAAAGGTTCCTGCAGTTAACTCTCTACAAACTCTGCTTTCTCTTCTGGACAAACAGTCCTTCCCCTACGAGCACACTATCGCACAATGCACAACATACTTTAAAGGGAGCAGAGGAAGGAAATTATTTTCTAGGCTGTTCTTCTCCAACTCTTTGAATGCTTCTAGTGGAAGCCATTTGGCAATTAGACTTTTCTTCTTTCTTTTCACACATCCCAGAACAAAAGTACAGTGGTGTCCTCAGGGAAGCAGGCATTCAGACAGATCTGTAAAACCAAATACAAATCCATCATCGTAACTAGTCAATTAATTAAGCAGCTAGGCAAGGCTGGAAGTGACCTGCTGGGAGAGACAATAGTAAACTTTTCATGTAGTATACAAACTAGAAGAAAAAAAAAAATCCTAGAGGAGTCAACAGCAAAGGAAGCATTTATCATTGCTATCACTGGAAACACCATGAAGCTTATCTTAAAATTAAACAACCACTTGAGAAGAGCAGCAATTCTCCCTAGTGCATTGCCTGGCTTATTTTACTGCTATTGATCACTAAATCATCACAGAGAGAAAAGTTTGGTATTCTTTCGTTGTTAGTGGCTCATCGGACATCATTAGAAGCTCATTTAACAGCTCTGTAATGTGTCCAGCAGTGGTACTTCCAGAAGGGTGCTTAATACCTCCCTGAGTCTTAAATACTCCTGAAGTTAGCTTCTCCAGCCTTTCTATAGAGAAGGGATTTAAAATTATAATTGTAGTGGAACTACCACTACCAATATGGCTAAG
Organism: Pterocles gutturalis; assembly: GCF_000699245.1. Lineage (NCBI taxonomy): Eukaryota > Metazoa > Chordata > Aves > Pterocliformes > Pteroclidae > Pterocles > Pterocles gutturalis. The sequence continues at coordinate 38,772 of NW_010126600.1, forward strand.
TGTGACAGGTACTTCAAATACTTTCCTGATGTAGTAAAATCTTTTATACAGCAACCAAAACAGGCATTATACATTCAGTAGCAAAACATTAAAAAAAAACCACAAATAGATAGTATTTTCAAAAATACAGAAAACTTTGCAACTGAGCAAAATCTGGCATACAGATTAATGAACTGCCAAGACCCCTCACTGAGAAGCAACTGGTGATATCAAGTTATACAAACATGCAGCGTCTCTACATCTTTTCTACAATATTATTTTATTTCATATCGTTTACCTCCATATTTGCATTCATTCATTAATTACTTTCTTGGAGCATAATAAACCCAAATGGATAATGCAATGTCATACCCAACCATGGCCCATGAGTTCAGATACCAACCCATAACTGGAAATGTATAGAGTTCCTGAAGAGAAAATGCCCTATGAACAGCCACTAAAAATATATATAGGCAACAACTAAAACACCCAAACAAAAAAAAAACCCCAAACCACCAGATTCATGTTGTGTTTTATTAATACATCATTACAGTTGACATTTTATATACACAATGAGAAAGATTAAAGAACAACTTCCACTGTCCAAACTGCAAGTAACTGATATTTTTCCATAGGGGGCATTCACTGGCCCTTTCCTGAAAGATGCCGTTCATTTACAACTGCCAATATTCAGCACTCATGAAGATAACATTCGCTTCTGATACCAGGAGTTTTGCCAAAGGCTCCCGAATAGTCTTTTCTACCTAAATACAGTATAGATCAAATCCCACTTCTATGCTACAGGCCTAAATAAGAAAAAACAAAGTCTCAAGCCTGCAACACCTCTGTGCAAGCAATTCTGTTGGCATGAGAGAGTGTTCTGTACTGCAGCCTGCCACAGCAGCACACGACCGTCTGCACCTCTCTTCTTCCTCAGAGAGGAACACAAACAGCAGCTTTCTGCAGAAACTGCCAGCTCAGGCTGAAGGTAAGCACACCACTTTTCCAGCAAACCCACCACCCTATGAATGCAACGTTTGCTCTTTTGCATTCTCTGGTTGTTCTGATGCTTTTTTTCCCATCTCCATCTTCCAAGAAAAGGGCCTTTGGCCTTTGTCCACACAGAAACTTATTTTAATTAAGAACTAATGTAAATCTCTATATAGAGAACCTAGTACCAGCTTTAGTTTTAGCTAACTCCTGATGACTGTCAGTTTAGAATTGAGACTTGTCTACACACAATTCTTTTTAAAAAATCCTTTTGAATAAACCACTGTAACTTGTATTTACAGTAGGCCAAAAAGAGCGGGAGATAACTAAAAAAAATACTTGCAATACAAACAAGTTATTTGTCAGTGTAAACCATGTTTTGCCTTTTTATACATATATCGCTGCTGCAATGCTGAATTAAAATAGTCTCTTTTTCCTTTTAAAAATAGTTGTATTTTGCGAGTTTAGCTCTGAGGTTCACTAAAAGAAATAACGTTACCATTTCCCACTGCTAAAATAGTGTGATAATGCAAAATTTAGCCTAAAAAGTCAATTTAACATGTTCTGTGAATTTCTATTAGCATGCAAAGTATATGTGATACATACATAGGTAGATGGATGGGAAGATGATAAACTAAGTAGGATTATGTTCTTTAGAACATTTAGAGATCCAGACATGTAAACACTTCAGTGTTTTCCTTGAATGATATTTGGAGAACTGTGCAATATGTGCTTCTGGCTGCAATATGCCACAACACAAGTCAGAGACATTCTGTGATGCCTGAGTAGGTGTACAGAGAGGTAAACAAAGTAAATGGCATTTCAAATGAAATAAAAAGTTCTGGGTTATACCACATCACACCACATAAATGGTGCATCTCAGCAAGGTCATGTCTTTTGCCTCACAACTTCAAACAAGACAGAAAATACTGCAACCTTTTCATGTTAGAAAACTGATCTTTCCTCTCCTTGCCCAATGAATGGAACACTGTGCCCACACTGTTCCTTTCAAATCCTCAAATTTCTAAAACCGATGCCAAATGCACTTGCAGTAGGCTATAGCTCAGTTTATTCAAGCTGAGAGCTGAGTGTCTTCGGAGAAGTTAAAAGCTGGTCGTAAGGAAATATGCAGTTCCCTCTTTGCAGAGAGGGGATATGTGGAAACCAGACACCAGCTATATGCCAATTTTCCTAAGAAAGTGAAGAAAAATGTATAGTCCTCTCCTATTTGGAAGGCAAAGTACTGCAACAGGATTCAAGTGTACTCTTAAACTCTGGAGTTTGTCCTTCACAGAATGTAGATCCTAATTCTTTGAAAAGCAACAAAATTGTTCTTCTCCAGACATCATGGGCACTGCCACAAGTGGGCACCAACAAAGTGCAGCTTCCCAACACCTCACTTCTCTGCACTGCTCTGCAGTTGCCCCATTTAACACACTCTGTTCCTCTTTCAGTCTCACCTCTTCTTCGTAAATGGGATCATCCATCCAGCATCAGCTCACATCTACACAAGTCTGGGCATTAGTCCTCAGAAAGGTGCGCTCTTTGGGCAAACAGACAGCCCTCTTAATGACTCTACAACAGTTGCAAGATTTCATCACAAGGGCTTGTACATCAGCATGTCACAGCATATGGGACATTGTTACAGTGAAAGATACTTACAGTCATCACACCGATTAAAGCAAATGAGGATATTAACCCCATTTCATTAAATTAACCTTTTTTCCTATCACTTTTACCTGCTCCCCATACCCACACCCTCCCAGCAAGGCTACTGAACCCAGGCAAAGCCTGCTGCTTAACATAGGCACCTTTCACTCTCCCAAGCCAAAAAATTTACTTATCCTCCCCCTCTACTGCTGTAACCCAGCTTCTTCTGCAGAAAGACACCACAATCCTTCATCTCATCTATGTAATCTATGGTCAGGATGAGACATAATTTAAGTAACTATAATGGCCAACAAAAAAGCAAGTCTTCAAAGTCAGGAGGTATTGGTGCAGGGAACACTCCTCTGTGGCGATCAAGGGTACCAGGAGAATGTTCTGAAGTCTATGAACAGGTTTCAGTTTGATCTCAATGAGATTTGGATCAGTCCATTGAAATGAATTACTTCTAAGCACTACTCCTGTCTGTCAGACTTGTGTATCTCACCACTAGGTATGGAAGCGGCTCCCTCTCATCCATAAAGATGTTGCAAAGAAAAGGTATTGAATATTAACAGAATTGTTAATATGCATTCAGCACTGCCAAGCAAATAACTCGCAGCAAGTGCATTTGTTTATTAAATCACCTCTATCTCTTTCTCTCAGCTCTAATAGCAACTTACCCTTTTTTGTGTTTCTAATAAGCACAAACTGTTATCTGGAAACAATCCCCTAAAATTCATTCTTCATCAGTAATGTTGTTCAGGTTTAAAGTAATACAGTTTTGCCAAACAAACCTCACCTAGCTCAAAGCAGGATCAGCATAACAAAATCAACAAAATTTTAAGTATCTGAGGGCCTGAAAAAGAATATTTCAAAGTAAAATAACAGGGTTTAGTGATTGGGTATTTGTCTTCAACCCAATACTTCCTCCATTGATGGCAATGGGAAAATTGCCACCGATTTCAGAGACTGCAGAAACTATGTTTATACTCAAAATCTGCATTGCTTCAGGGAACAACTGCCACTGTGAATCACAGCACTCAGAAATAAATTCACAAGCTATATGTACTGTGACTTGCATTTCCAAATCATACCCAAGTACAATCGATTTTACATAACACTAGAAGATGAGACTTCCTTCAGGATACATCCATACATATTTCTCAGAACAAATTTGTGTTCACCCCAGCGCCAAGAATCGGGTGTTACCTGCACAGCGAGGCGGCCCCAACAGACCTCACACACAGCGTTCCCACTGAAGGCTGTGCAGCCTCCAGGCAGTCTCCAGAACAGGGCTCCATCTACCACAGAACACAAAACTCTTGCAGCAGGTGTTTTTTCATACGTTTAATGAATTCCAACATATATTTTTTAGCCAGTACTCACAGAATTTTTTATTACAGTGTTTATACCAGGTAGCCTGGAGGTGTGTCATACTCCAATGAAATAGAATTCTTTTATTAAACTATTACATTTGTTAAATTAACTTAATAAGCTCCTACATAATCTCATTTCTAGAAAGAAAAGAGATCTTACAGTAATTCATTCCTAGTGCTCTCTCCTGATAGCTCTGGCTTGAAGAGACCAGCAGTCACTTTAGCTGAGCAAAATGAAACTTCCAATCAGATACTTATGAAAATTGTTATAAAATTAAAGTAAAACAACAAAGAAAATCAAATTGCTTTGCTCTTCCAAACAAAAGTACAGCTTACAAAACTTTAATGCAAGAACACAGAATTTAGCTATATTTACAATGAGTTGCCTATACAGTATTTTGCAAGTATCTCAAGAGAAAAATCTAACACTAAGTAAAACATGATGCTTTTTAATCTTATCTATTTTATCTATGCAAGTAGCAACAGTAGGCTAAAACTGAGAGAATCCACCAAGAATATATCTTCTGTCAAAAAAATAACCTGACAACAAAAATAAAATTAAAACACCACTATGCCATTAACTTACAATGGTACAGCTTGCCCAAACACTATGGGGTTGTGGAAGGCTTAACAGGAGATGCCCTCCAAAGATGGCTTTGGAGCTGCCCCTGAAGGGGTGGCAAGCTCCACTCAGGGAGAGAGGGATGCAAGGCATTAGATTCAACCACCAAGCTGTCAAGAGCAGGACCAAGACAGCCCTTGCTCATCCTCCTCATTGTTCCCTCCGCCAGAGCTGCCGTAAGTGCTTGTGGGAAAACAGGACCCTCTGGCCTCCTGGCAGCTACCCTGTGCCCTATTGCAGGCCTAACCCTGACTCTACTCCAAAACATTACTTCACTTGAACTTCTAGACATGCTCTCACCCTGCTCTGCCCCGTGGCTTTCCCAGTTACTTGAGCACTAGCCTCTGCCTCCTGATGGAGGAGTTTCACTTCCTATTTCCATCAACACAAGACACAGAGAAAGGTACACCAGCACACGCAAAAGCAAGATGGACATCGCCAGCTTTGCATAAGCAGCAGGCTTCTCAAACCACTAATGCACCCTGCACTTTATTTAAGCAACTCCTTTGTTGTTGTGTTTTCCCTCACAAACTACCTGAAAGAGCTACATAAGATAAAAACTTGGCGTAGCTTACAATCAAAACAGATTGGCAATCCACCAAAACTGTCCAATGAATTAAAAACACACTATGCCTACCCATAATACAATACAGGTGATTAGATCCAAATTACACTGGGAGGATCACTGCTCAATATAGGTTGACAGACTTTGGGTCCAGAAAACAATAAACCATGAGCACTATATCTTGTCTGACTCTAGGCTTATTTGAAAGGTAATTAAGTAGCCAGCTTCATACTGAATAGATATCAAACAGAGATTCTTATTGCTCATTCTGAAGTTGTATGCAAGTTACCAAAACAAACTTCCAGTGAAGAATTATGATTTTGGAGTCCTAATTATCCACCATCCTGCTTCTTCTGTAGTCATTTACACCCCTGCAAATCAAAACATGACAACTTTTTAGTATTCAAACTAATTTCCACTTTGTACGAATCTCTGAGCTAGGTACTGGGCAGCAAAGACGTGCTCCTTTCGCCCCTCAAAGAAGTACCAAAACAGCATGACATAGGTCAGCCTGGAGGGATGAGACCTAGCAGGATGGAGAACCTCTGGGGGATAGTCAGTATGAATATAATGAATGCTTTCTGTAGCTGTTTTTGCAACAATTATCCCAGCCATGGTGTGAGTGTTAGCCTGAGCATGCAACTCAGGAGGGGAATCAAACCTTCATGGTATACTTTTACAGATAGGATATTTTTTTTTTAATCCTCTCACTACAGTAGCAAAGTAGTAACTAGTAACGCTTTGGTGTCAGTTACCTTTTAGACTTTGATGCACCTTTAAATAGGCACGTCACAAGAACATTACCTGATGCTTGCTGCCCAAAATAACCCCAAGACTAATTCTATTGATTTAAGTGGCTCTAGAACAGGAATATTTTATCTCAGTTTTATTCCAGTTAATTTTTTAAATTAGGGCCTGTACACAGTCTTAATGGTTGGAGACTTTCAACTTAACAAATATACATGTTAACAATGAACCACAACTACATGAAGTCATTACAATAATCTCAGTAATTTAAACACATTTCAGGAAAGGGCTCAATAATCACTAAGCCTGCAAATTTCTGACATAAAAAGATTCCCTCAGAAGACAGTATTCTACATAAGTAAGCCTCAAAACCAAAAAAATATTTGTGATACAGAAAGATTTAAGAATAAGGCTTTGACTGAAAACACACTTCTACATCGATACATACAAAGATATCAGTCTTTAGAACTCACTAGTATTTCATGAAAGCATTTAGCCTTTTGCAGAATTTAACTTTTTAACCAAGCCTGAGTAGTCCCTAAACTGCCATGCATGTCAAAACCTTCAAGTCATATTGGCTGAAACAAAAAAATAAGCTAGAATACACGTGTAATAAAAAGCTATATTAATCATCATTCCCCATTTCTTAGAAAAAAATCACAAAGTTATTACCAAAAATTACACCTACCCAGTGCATCCTGGAAAGAAAAAAATATGCTGATTAGGTTTACGAGCATGATCAGCTAAATGTTTCACCACAAAGGATGTATTATGGGTTCTACAGTAACTGCCTGCATTTTCACATCTACTACGGGGAAGGACAGGAAAAAGAAAATACACCATTAACCCAAATAAAATATTTTTGTTACAGATGGAGTTTATCTCAATGGAACCACAAAATGAATAAAATACTATCATAAGAGACAGGATTTGCATGTCTGCACAGATACAAAAACTTAGTTTTACTAACAGCTGCTTAACATATTTGGAAAACAGTAGAAAGCATTACCCTGATGCTGCTCTACCCAGCAGTGCCATTACTCCAACAGAACATGATTTCCAATCGTTATTTTTGTACTTCTGCACAATAGTCTTTGTGCACATAACATACTTTTAAAACAAATCAAACAGTATCACCAACTTCATCTCTTCTTCCTGACCATAACAGCTCCTACCTCTTACCTAGAAAACCTCAAATGACTTCCTGAAAAGACCTGCCAGAACCTGCGTTTACAGATCACCAGACTTGCTGGTATTCTGCAGAAAGGATACTGTCCCACCAGTTTGAGAAAGGTCACCTTTAGGGAATTTCAGTGGAAGACATTCAAATAATCTTGGCTTTTATGATCCTGTATGGAAAGATAGCACAAACACAATGCTATTATCCATCTCTACACACGTGTTTAATGAGATCACTAGTCATGCATTACATTATGTGCTATATGGAACCGACTGACAAGAAAACTACTCCAGAGTTAGCAGTCAGCATAACAGACAAATTTCCTATAAGCTTTAACAGAAGCAGTTTGCCCTGGATGTAAGTTGTTGGGGTTTGGTTTTTTTTGAAAGTACTAACTGAAGTTTACACAAGTCAGTGTAAAGGCTCCCGTTGATCTTTAAGAGACTTTTACCCAGGCCCCAAGGTCTCCTTGAGCAGAAGTTAACTTAAATAACTTTTTACTGGAGTGCAGAGATGGCTGGAAATCAGAATTATTGTATTTTGTGGCAAATCCAACCATCAGAACCAGAAAGTCTAAGTTAAACATTAAAAATTCCAAGAAATTCAATGGAAAGAAACCTTCACCTATTATTCGTAGACTGACTTGGGCACAAGGTACATATTAAAATGCTCAGCAGTATGTGTAAGTGACTCTGGGCATGCAGAAGGGAAAAAATGTGTCTAAGAAACTTTTCTGGCAAAACTTACATCCCTGAAAGGCATAAGAAGCTAGCTGAGCCTGCACGACAGCTTCATGGGACCCATATGGCTAAATCCTCCATCTGAATCCCATTTTATACACTTAAGTCTTTGGTGGATTGTGATCTGCATTGCTACAGATAATTATTATTGACAGCTTTACACAAAAAATTCCACAAGACCTAAATCCTTTTCACTACAATGTTATCATCTTCGGCACAGCCATACTGGACTTACCAATATTGCTTTGTTTTCAGGGAAGAAGTGGGGGTTAAACCTCAGTCTGAAATGGCTACTGCCCTCTGTGAGAAATATCTTAGTGATAAATGCAACAGTTCCAAAGAACACTGTCCATCTTCAGTGATACTAACTACTGGATATAATTTGACAAAAGCAGGTCTACAACCAGTACAGGTTCTGTTCGAACCTGTCTTAAGTAGATGCTTATGAAAAAACAGTGGTGTATGTAACACAGGTGCAGTGTTATGAAAATATTATAAAGACTACAAACAGCTATGCCACAGGAATCAAAAAAATATCTCCAAAATGCTTCTCTTCTGTAAAGCTGGCAAAAAAAAAAAAAATCTAAATTAATTAACAGAGAAGATTCTTTTCATTTCTAAGAAATTTTTACACTAGCAATAATGGAAAACAGTCTTTTGTGTCTCTCAACAGTGTATTTAAGTTTTCCTTAACAAACAGATACAGGGTTAGATAAAGGTCAATCTGGGCTGGTATCCCAGCTACAGAAATACATGCATGGGAAGACACATAAGAAGGAAAGTACCAAGTGATCAATCCTCTGCTGTAACTTCACACTGTTCAACTGCTTGTAGTTTAGGGACTTTCTAAGCCAGATGCTTTTGGTGCATGGTGAAGCTCTCCTCCATCAATTTGTCATTTTGAACCTGCTTGAAGCCATTTAGATTTCTGACTGCCACAGCTTTCTGTGGCTGTTAAGTGCACAATTTAATCATATTCTTTAATGTATTCTCTACTTAAATATTTTCCTCTTTTTCTAGGGCACTTATCAATATGCCAAAGGATGCAATTGTGGTAAAATAACCATTGGGCCATCAAATAATTAATCAGCTCTAATGAATCCTACATAGTCATAGTTTTAGATTATTGGGTTTTTTATTGTTATCCAAATATAAGTTTACACAGCAAAAAAATAAGAGTTGCTGGAGAATCCTTCCAGTCCTGAAAAACTCCACTGTCTTCTGAAAAAAAATTCTTCAATAGTCATGTTGCATGGACAGATGTATCATGTATTTAAAACATTTAGAATTTTGTTACCACCCTTCAGAACTCAAGCTGAAAGAAACTAAGCCTCATTCTTTTTTATCGTAGGTCTTTTTTTCTGTATTCTAAATATGTCAGTAGGATAAATACAACTCGTTGAAACAAGACAGCTGGTTATCTTGATACACTTCCGCTGATGAATTCAATTGCAAAACCCTAATCCTTACAGTTCTTAGACTAGTAGTATATGACAGGCAAGGACAATCCAACTGGCTTTTAAAGAAAAAAAATCTGTGCATGAGACAGAAGCAAATAGTCTTAGGAAGACCTTCAGCAAAAGACACCATAGCTCTACTGTGACTGAAGTTAAGGTCTGACTGCAGTTCCTACTTCAGGTTCACTTCACGGGAGCTCTGCTGTTACTAACCTAATACAGAGCTCGGGTTTTTTGCTACAGTATCTTGACACAAAGATCTAGGAAGGGAAAAAAAAACCAAATCACATGGTCCCAAAAGTTTGTATTGCATACAAACAAAGCAAAGAGATGCCTGATAAGAACTGACAGGGAAATATTTCGGTTAAAAGTTACAAAATATTTCAGTAGGCATTATATAACAAACTACACAGCCTTCCTACCCGTTTGTTAAAATGCTCATACGTGGCAATGTCAGAAGGAACATGCCAGAAGGCAAACAACATCAGTCAACTCTGTTTAGAGCCCCACACAGGAAGGCTTGCAAAGCATTACATTTAAAGAAAGAAGAAATCCAGTTCTTCGAGCTCTGTCTTCCATTCTCCTGACCTAAAAGTAGTTCCAATCAATATTGTATTTGCAAAAAAATTGGCCCTGGATTATTCACAAGAAAAAAAATTTGAAACACTTGCCAAATACTTTACCCAATGCATGCTCTTTAGGCTTCTTTGAAAATGGGTCAAGTTCTATGGTGTCTTGCCCTTTTTCTGATTTTATCTCCCAACCATTATAGTCTTGCTGACTTCAAGCTCCTCATGGCAAAAACCCTTCCTTGCTCTGCTTCTGTAGTAAGACCATCTGCCTCTTCCTTGCATTAAAAAATAAATAAATAAACCAAACCACCAAATCCAAAAAAACCCAACAACTAATACACATGTGTTAGGAAAATTTTCTACAGCACAAAAGTGGCTACAATTATTTCTCATTAATGCTATTGCAAATTTACCTCAATCTACAAAGCTGTGAACATTAGCAAAGCAAAATGGGAACAAAAATATTCCAGCTATATTTTGTTCTCTTTATATAAATGAGTTCTCTTGTTTCTGAGGCCAAATATAGAGCACATGAATGCACTGAAGAATATCTAGAAGGCTTCATCTTTTACTTGCAGTATATGCCAAATGTATCTGCTGCAGAAAAGGTTTTTAAAGCAAGTTCCTGTTCAGTGCTTTATACTTCACAGTTAAACTGTGGATGCCAAAACACTCCCATGTAAGCAAGTCTGGATGCCACTGGAACTGTGCTCTCAGATGCTAACCTTGAAACTTGCAGAGTTCTAAAAGATAGCTGGGAAGAAATGCTGTTATAAGTATACTTTGATCATCTAAATCTACAGAATTTTAACTTTTTGTTTAATTCAGTGAAATCACTTATGCTTAACATACACCTTTAGATAATTGGGAGAGAAATGGGAAAACAGGGCAAGAGTGTTCAACTCCTGCAGAGTAAGAGCTTGTCCTTACTCTGCAACTTCCTTTGCTTTCTTAAACCCCCTTTTTCAGCTGGTCGGATCAGCTTAAAGAAAGCAACAGAATATTATTCTGACTATATGAAGATACAGACTTCTTAGATTAAAATAAATATAACAGAATAATGTATATTGTGCAGGGGAATGAATTTTACAACACTTAAATAGTATGCCTGCATGCTACAGTCCTGAAAAATACAGAAGGCAAAATAAGTTGGGTTTTTTTATCTTAATTCCATCTAAAATTTGCTTTTAACACCTGATGAACATTTTCTGGGACATTAGAAATTCCTGAAAGATGCAGACAAATGAATTACTTAATTCCTATCCCTAGCTCAAATTATTTCCCAAGTTAGTCACCGGTATAATGTGAAAGGAAAACTGTGATTTTAAAACACTTTTATACACCACTGAGACAACCTTGTGGGAAAATAAACATAAAAATAAACACCTGTTGGGATCCCAACAGTACGCTTTAGGAAATGCATAGCCTGCAAATTCTCAGGTTCAGATACCTGCTATGTTATCTAATTTAATTCATCAGCTTAACAACTAATACTAAGATGTGTTATGGTATTTTTCATAACATTTCTATCATAAGACCATTCCAGACCCTTACAGTGATTGGAATAATTTTCTGCTTTCCAGACTGGATTTACATATAGGCACCCTTTTTTCTAAAGGCAATGCTGTCCTAGAAATCAAACTTTCTCTCTGTAACATAACAATCAAGAGCAGTCACATCCCCCCTTTGCTAGTATTTCAGCAGGGTAAACAAACCAGCTCACATAGTATGCAATCCATTGACCTTATCAGCCCATCCTAGTTATCGTTCTTTGCACCTGCTCCAGCTAGGATGCACCATTCCTAAGCACAGGAAATGGAGTTCACCCAGTATTTCAGATGAGGCCTTACCAGTTCCTTATATAACAACATTACTGCTTTCTTGTCTCTCTCAGAAACCTCTCAGCTGATAAACACCATCCTGGGATGGAGCTCAAGGAATTTCTTCCAGTTAGAAGACAAATCGTTATCAGTAGTATTGCTAAAGATCAACCTATAGTGAAAATGCTACCCAACCATTATATCTACTGTACAGAGCTGATGTAGTCTGTAAAAACAATACGTTCTTTAAATTCAAGATTGCGAATTTTCAATTTTTGAAACCTTCACACAATTCCAAGAGAAAATACTGTTTCTGTACCAGAACACTTAGAGAACTTTGGTCCTGATTTAGTAAAGCATTTATGTAACTTCAGATTGGGTGCATTCCCTCACATTCAGCGGATGCCTTTAGAAGACTAAAACCACATTTCAATGCTTTGTTGGAATTTATGGGTTAATATTTCAAGGTGGAATTTTCAAAAGATCCTCAGGGCTCTTTTGCACTTAACTACCTCAGTCTCCTCTGAACGTTAAACGGCTTTAAAAAGCAAAAAGCAAATATTTTGTTCATCCAATCCTCCTTTGAATGGATATACCAAGCTCTCAGAGCTAACTAAGCACGTGTTCTTTGCTTCTTGCCTTGAGCTACAGCTCTGCCCAGCGCCTTCACACATTGACAGAAGTGAAGCTTCCTTTTCCACAGTTCTCCGGGTGCCTTCCAAGTGCAAATCACTACAAGACGATCACATGTGACCATATGCTAAATTAAATTTGCCCAGGAGACTTCATTCATCGTCTCCCCGGGAACTAGCGATTACCCTACGCTATAGCAAGGAGATACCATTTAATTCAAAACCACACGGTTTATTCTTACAAATTAAACTGGGGGAAAAAAAAACAAAAACCAGATAAACATAACCATAAATCCATTTTCCTTACCAGATTATAACAAAGAGGGAGGCTTTCAAGATCACGCTCGACCTGTTAATGTCACATAAAGGGTGTTAAACACACGGCGCTGCTCCGAAGCCAGCTGTACTCCATTCGGTCTCCAAACACGCCTCCTGTTAATTTGTGACACTGCATATCTTGCTACTCGAGAGCAAGGAAAACCAGCGCTGTAGAACCTATTTATTCTGCCTCCAGGTGCTTCATAAATATTAAATAAGAACAGATACGAGCTGCTACACCAAAAAACTTTTCAACTCCTTGGAAGGCTGCCGCCGCGAAACTCACGGGGCACACCCGAGGGCGGCCGGGCGGGACCCCGGCACCGCTCAGCGGCGGCAGGAGCAGCACCCCACCAGCGACCAGCCCCGGACCCTGCGGAC
>NW_010126601.1:0-18816 GCF_000699245.1 Pterocles gutturalis
TTCTGTGATTCTGTGATTCTGTGACTTTTATTAACATTCTCTTCAAAAGAAATTAGATTTTAAAGCTGTCCTTTCATGTGGCTGTAGTTTGCTTTCCTGTATATTCTGAATACCTGTTTAACATGGTTTATATTGTAGTTCAGTGGGTGTAAGTGGAAAGCAAAAAGACTGTAAACCAAAGTTTAATATTCATCTTGTTAAACACCTTACACGCTTAGGAATTGGATGAAACGTCGAGTTCCATGTGATTACATGTGTTGCTCACTTTGCAGCTATCTACTAGTAGCCAACAGGTGGTAGTCAGAGAACTACTGTCATAAACAAGACTCTGAGCTGTCCCAGGTATTTTCCTGTGTGAGGCAAGTGAAGTGCTCCCACTTCTCTTACTGTATACTAACAATATTTTTGTGAATTGTTTCTCAAAGGTCAATAAACGATAGATGTTGTAACTACATTACGGCGTAATCATGTCAGTAAAGGCTATTACAAATGAACATACATTGTAGTTACAAGCAATCTATTCTTCTGATTTGCTGTCAAATTTCAGTAAGTGACCAGTTATATCCTTAATTAGTCCCTAAATATCTGTATTTTTTCTAATAAAAAGTATGACAAATTTAAAGGGATCATCTGGTTGAATACAGTAAGAACTTTTAATGTAACGACCTAAGTACTTATTGAAGACAACTTACTGGTGATGAGTTTTTATTGATGGTTGGAAAAAACGGTTGTGCCTGTCGCTGCTGCTGTTTTGGTACTTGCTGGTTAGCTGTATTCTGAGGCAATTGAATTTGCTGGAGAGGCTGGTGGTTAACCTTTGATAAGGGCTGTGGCTGTGTTTTGTCCGGTGCATCAGGTGAAGACAGAGGTTCTGGCTTTGATATAGGTTCCACTTTAGGTAAAGCTGGCTTTGGCTCTGTTGGCTGACCTGGTTTAAGAGGAGTCTGCTTCTCCAGATACTGTGGAGGAGGTCCTAAAACTTGGCCAACTTGAAAATAAGGGTACTTCAAAGCCTGGAGGAGAAGACATAACATAGCAATTTTACTTCGAAAAGTTTACTTTGGTAACCTCATCAAGGATCTAAGCAGGTTTCTGAAGCATTTGAGCAAGCTCTACAGCACAAATGCAAGATGGATGCATCATAAGATCATATGTAAAGTGTGTATTAATAACTGTCCGTTCTGTATTTTAAACTCTTCCCGTCAAATAATTTAGTAAGATGGACCCACTTGTACATGTTATAGCAGTCATGTCCTTTCTTTCCCTCCTTTACTTCTAGGTTTCGTGAAGTCTGTTTTCAGGTGCATTTTACATTCAATACCATTCTATATTAATGCAGTAATAAATTTCAATCTTAAAGCAGGTAGTCTCTACTACCTTTACCATATGCTTTATTACAATGTTTCCACTAACTATGCCTTGGCAACTCAATAAACAGTGCTTTCTTTTTTTTTAAGTTTAAAAAAACAAAAAAATAAACCCCACAAGTGTGATGATTGCCATTTAATATTAATGTATGGGTTTTACAATCAGAGGATGTTAACCAGCAAAGTTTCTCCTTTTTCTTATCACCAGCTTTCCCTGTTGTTGTTCTGTTTTGAAATACATTCACTGTGCTTGCTGTACCTTCATGGTGTTCATTAGGAAACTACAGTGTCTGTCTTCAGGCAGACGTGTATTTCATTCTTTTTCTCTGAACATTTCATGTCCACTGCTAGATGGACAGCATGGACATACCTTACTAACACAGCTCCTCCTATGTCAAAACAACACCTCTGCTACTTCTTCTGGGTAGGATTCTACTCTGTTAGTTCTGAAAGAGATGTTTTGCCTCAGCTGCACTTGAAAATTGCTGCCTTTGTACATGTTTCCAATAAGTGCATTGACCTCTCCCTTTTGGCTGTGGATTACACAACTGCCGCAGCTGCTTCCTTTACAACTCACCAAATAACCAGCAAAAGCTGGTTATTTGCTTTCATAAAGCACCATGCAGTATTCTGTGTAGAGATATATACCAATAGACTACAGTTAGATCTCAGCGACTGTAACAATAGATATGCTTTATAAAGTGAAGAGAAATGGTTGCTCTACTTGGTACCATCTGCTTAACAGCTTCTGAATCACATTACATCCATCTAGGGTAAGTTGCAATATGTCTTTCCTTTCCTAATTGTATTCCCCTTTTATACCTTCTAATTGGGTTGCATTAGGTATGACTACTTGAAAAAAAGATCAGTAGAATGTACTGACATCTTGTGTACTTTAAACACATTTTTTGAAATTAACTTGGAGGAAAAACTGTGACCTTTGTGACCTATTGGTATGTTCTTCACAAAGTTCTTTCCTTATCACTTATTATAGTTTATATCCCCTCTCCAAGTAAAAATAATCCTTAGCTCTTCTATACTACATTCCATCTGCAGCTTCACAACAAGCAAGGCTTGTTTTTCAGTATCTCCCTTTGTACAGATGGGGGAGGAAAATGAAGGCAGCAGAATTGACTTGCAGTTACAGTTCAGGAAACTTGTAGCTCAGATTTTTCTTTCTCCTGTACAGAGAAAGTTTTACAATGTGCCAATACAGAAGACAACATTGCAGAAATAACTGAAGAGTTTATTATGTCTGCTGAGACAGGTTTAGAACTTTCTCTCCTCACTACTCAGTCTCATTCCCACCAAAGTGTTCAAAATGAGGAGATTTTTCTCTGGCCGTCAGTACTATGACACTCAATTGGTTTCTGTATCTACAATTTTTTAACAATGCAAGAAAATTCAGTCTTATACTTAATCATCAGGTACTCAAACCTGACTTGCTGTAGGTCTCTTCTTCGGATTCCAGTTCAGCATATCACTCATAAGCTGTATTGCTTCATTGCTTGCATTTGGGATTAGAGTTTTTAGGCTTATAGGGACACATTGTGGGAAACGGAAATTCATGGCAGAAGCAAGGTGGTATCCTTCTGGCCAGTCACTCTGTTTCAAAGGAAAGAAAAATGAGTACCAAAAAATAACAAAGACTATATATCTTTGAGGCATTAAATCAAATTTAATCTTATGCAGCTTGAGTCATGCTTGGTCTGCATAGCTCCTTCCTATATAGTGGCTAACAGGCATTAAAAATTACAATTGTTACACCACCAGTGAACACAGAATCAGTCTCCAATGGCAGTCCTTCTCAAGCTCTCCTGTGGGAAAAGGTGGAACCTTCATTGTGGTCACCACACTTGGACATATTCTGTCTGAAGAAGAGAGTGCAGCAGTACCAGGAGCAGTACCAAACATCCCACCTACCACAGAAATGAGCTCAAACAGCTGACTTCAACATACCTTCTTTATGGGAATAGCAGAGGTGAGGCCCTTCCACCTAGCATACCATGGGTGTGTAACCATGCCTATGCAATATACCACTGATTCCACCATTAAGACAATCAATGATTAAGTTACAACTAGACAGTACTGCAACAGGAAAAAGCCACGACCACCAAACAAAAACTTTTATTTTTGAATGTTTAACTTGCAAAAAGTAAAACCTGAAGTCCTTAGTTCCTTGATAACTGCATTGTTTCAATACAGAATCACAGGATTATCAAAGACCTCAAGAGAACATCTAGCCCATGCCCTTGCCCCTAGTTCCTGACAGGTACTAGTCTAAAAAGCTTCCAGTTTCCAGCACTCCACAACCACTACAAACAGTCTATTCCAGAGCTTAATTGTTCTCAAAATTATAAAAATGTAGGTTTCTCTTGCAGCAATGCAAGGCCATTGTTGAGTGTGCTATCATCCATGGATACCAAGAACAGCTATTTCTTTTTTCTCTCTAGAGCACCCTTTTTATATATTAAAAGGTATATTTCTTCTCCTTTCTTCCAGTCTTCCTTTGTATAGGCTAAAGAAGCCGAAACAATTGAATTTCTGGGTCTAGGCTTTTAAAGTTCTTCCTCTTCTCTGGACTCCAGTTTTTCTCTCTTGAAAGGCAAAACTTGTAACTGGACATAATACAGCAAGTTTAACAGGAAGACTTGTTCATATGTTGGTGGACTGTACTCCTTTCTCTACACACTGGTATGGTATTTGCTGCAAAAGAAACCAATGCACTACATATAGCTCCTACATCCTCTTCTACAGACATGTGAGCTGGATGGTTATCCCCAGAAACATATGTATATATACATATGTATATATGATTATTGCTGCTTAAGTACAGCACTCCGCACATGACTAAAGAAATTTTTTTAAAACTACATCTCCAATTTTGTAAGAAACTCTGAATTCTAATCTTGTCTCCTAATATACTCAGTCCTTCCCAACTGCCAACTTAAGAAGTAAAATCTATTCCATCAGAAGGTCTGTAATACTGTGGTGGGTTAGCTTAACCCATGACAAATACAATTTAAAAATTTCATCAGCTGCAGAACCATTCAAGTCCTATTCGATCTTTCTTTCATTTTGAATGTGAAACAGTAAAGCTTACTTTCTGAATACGGCTTTCCGAACAGGTATGTACTTATCATGCAGTTTGTTTACATAAATATGCTGATGAGAATGTTATGAGGGACAGCACCAGAAGCCTTACTGAAGACAACGTATGATATTAGTTCTTCTCCTCTATCCACAAAGCCTGTTACACTGCTACAGGAGTAAATGGGATTGATTTGATAGAATCTGGTCTTAAGATATCATGTTAGCTATTACTCATCTTTTTATGTACATCAACAACATACAGTGTCAGCTCTGTTAACAGTCTATGGTAATCACAGAACTAAAATATAATTATAAACCAAGTGTGGTTAAAATAAGTCTCAAGACTTCAAGGGACTTCCAATTCCACCTCAGAGAATAATTTGTTCATTTAAATTAATGGAGGTAGACTCTCTCCTCCTCTGCTGCATCTCCCTCCTTTATTGGAGTTGGTGATGTTCTGGCTGCCAGAGGTAACGATAAAGAACGTTTACAACGAAGTTGCAAGGGCTGGGTGTTGAACTGGTGAAGTACAGGGATAGGATGAAAATAGTAAAAGTGCAAAAATGAGAAATACATTTCAATTTATAAAAAATTATTTAAAGTGCCATTGCCAACCTTCAACTAATGAAAATGCATTTAATTAATCTCTCCTTTTCAGATTGTCTAGTGCACCATCACTGTGAGTACCGGAATGGTGTGACTTATTGCTTTATTTATAAAATAAATAAAGCAACATTTTATAAATAAAGCAACTTCATTCACAAAATAAAGCAAAATAGTTGCCTATCACTATTTAGAAAAACCCAAACTCACAGAAGGCATTAGTATGATGGACTTAAACAAAGGAAGGCAAAGTGGAATGAAGATAGCTTCTGGGCATAATTCCTGTAATTCCTCATTGCAGGATAATGGAATAAATGAAAATATATGTCTGAAAACAATACTGTTTGTAAAACTATCTGCAAAACCAGACTATTAAAATAAC
This sequence comes from Pterocles gutturalis, assembly GCF_000699245.1. Lineage (NCBI taxonomy): Eukaryota > Metazoa > Chordata > Aves > Pterocliformes > Pteroclidae > Pterocles > Pterocles gutturalis. The sequence goes on from NW_010126601.1 coordinate 5,446, forward strand.
TGCTTATGTTTTTCAGAATGAAGGAGGTACCTCACTTGTAAAAAATGCATCATTTGCTATGATAATTTCTATCATCATATTTAAGTACTCTTCTTACACTGTGATCTCCCTGAAGAATGCCTTAGCATTGTTGTAAGGACATAAAATTCCCAAGTCTTCCAGGCAGATGACAAGGGCACAAAGGAAGTAATTACAGCTTCCTGATCCTAGAGGGCTGATTTAGTGTCTTCCCTTAGGGTCTTTAGAAGAGGCTACAGTTTGCTCCGAAATACTCAGCTGGTAACTCTCCCTGCTTTCCCAAGCAATCAGCTTGCTAGTCAGGGAACGACAGAGGGTAAACAGTCATGACTTGCTTCTGTTCAGCTACTTACAACATTAGAGAAAAACCACAGCAGTCAGCTCAGCACTGCTCTGCTACTACACGCAGCGAGAGTCTCTCTCTGATCTCCCTGCACTTCTAGAACTTATATATGCTATACATTGGAAATGTTCCAGAAGCTAGTATGTTGCTCTCTTTCACAGATATTCTTAATATACATCAAAATATTTTTCTTACTATCCTAGACTTGTGAGCTGCTTAAAAAACTTAACATCTGTGTTTGAAAACTCAAGTCTTAAAATACCGCTCATATTACACAGGACTTCTAATGCACAGTTGTCATAGCAAGCGCTGTTTTACACATCATAGCAGTTTTCACTTAGTCTTCTAGACTCAATTTTTACTTCCACAACATATCATCTATAACTATCCACCTCTGACCTTTTCCTCTCTGCTCTGGCATTGAGTTTCCACCTGTTTCACAGTATGTTCTGTTGGATGTTTTCCCACCACTTCAAGATCTGCATCTTCCTAGCTAAGCTTAATCTATTTCTGTTTTAAGATTTCTGTTCCTCACTTCGGTATTGATAACAGCTCCTTTACTGGACAAGAATTATGTTTTACTTTATATCAGTAGAACATCAATGAAAGAAATCTATGTTTTTCTCTCCCACCCTCAGGTTTTCCAAGTTCAGTCAGTTATTTCACAAAGCTCCATTTGTGCCCATAAAGTACTGATAAGCATCTGCCATCTCTTACCGTATTCTCAAAAAAATATTTATATTACATGGTCTTTTCTCAGTTTATTCAAAATCTTGAAGGTGAACATTCCTTTCCAATTGCATACATTTTTATACACACTACCCAAACTTTCCTTGTAATTTTTAACATATTTAGCCCTTCCAGAAAATAACTGAAAATAATTGTTTACTCTCTAAAATATTGCACATTTTTCCTCATTTTTTATTGCTAATAATATTTTATGAGACATCTGTGTTTGAGATCAAATGTTTCCTTTATTATGCTTTAGAAATAAGAAAAGCATAATTTGTCTTGTTTATGGTGTCTTCCACAAGCTCCAAATTCTGGGTGCCAGCCTAGAAGAATTACTCTTTCAGGAAAGGAAAACAAATCAACTGTGGCAAAATGAAATTCCAGGAGACTTCTGATTTTCTTTCCAATATGCATAGCTTTAAATTACTAAACTAAACAATTTTATCTGGCTTTCGTCAGAGAAGAGCAGGGCTACACATAATGGCATGATACACAACGGATGCTAATATACAAGAGACTAGCATTACGTGCCTTAATAGAACCTTAAAAGAAATACAGTTGAGAAAGCCTGAAGTCTGCAGGAAATTACTAAAACAATAATTTATATGTATGTTCTGAAAGAGCAGTAACATTTAATGTTTTATAAGAATTTAACTTAACTTTTTTTTTTTTAAATACTATTGTGTGAGTTTTTCAAAAAGTCTTACCTTCTTCGGAGTCCCTAATACTTGGCAAATTTTGAAGATTTCATCTACTTCACTTGTGCCTGGGAAAAGAGGTCTCAGTGTGTACAGTTCAGCCATTATGCTGCCAACTGCCCACACATCAATAGGTGAGCTATAAATAGATGATCTTAGCAAAACTTCAGGAGCACGGTACCTATGAGAATGGAAAGAACTAATAGATAAATCAAAATAATAGATAAATTAAAATTGTAAGAAAAAGGTAATGAGTTAAGATAATGTATTAACTCCTTAATATACCTACCACCTGGTAGAAACATAATCTGTATAAGGTGGCTGAGATCTTAGTTCTCTAGCCAAACCAAAATCTGCTATTTTCACAAGTTCTGGTCCAATACAGAGAAGGTTTTCAGGTTTCATATCTCTATGAAAAAATCCTATAGAAGATCAGAGAGAACAGAACAGTGAATTACTGTGTCATCACTTCTTAAACAGCAGCCTTTTAACAGAATAACCAAAAATTTACTTTGGGATGTTGTGGAAGAATATAGCTATTTTTTTTTTTTAATTTTTAAATTCAGAATAAGTGAATGGTAACCCTCACCCTAACAAGCACACGCATTTTCCCTCCAGCAATTATTACACCAACTGTTCTTAAATTAACAGATGTAAACTGTCATTAACACACTAAGGAAAATTAATTGGCTATTGCAGTGATATCAAATAAACCCATTTCAGAATGAAATCATTTGCAAAAAACTACAACTGCTTTGTTGGTTTTGGATAACGAAAAAATGGGCACCTGGCACTCTTTCTTGATCTACAAAATTCCTTGAACTATTTTTCACAAGTTTATTTATCATTGTGACAATGATTTGTAGATGCAGGTGTATAAGAGAGATGAAAATTCTGGTCGGGAATGCTAATATTGGTAATGCAGGCACATAGTTTCTTTAATGCTTACTGTTGGCTTGAGTACCTACATACCTGGATAGCTGTTAAGTCGCTAAGCAAATCAATTCTGCTGTTTAATTGGTGTACACAATGGTTATAATATAAATCAGTTTGATTGAAATTCACTTGCTACAATAAAGCATTCAAGTTCTGCATGCAGAAACTGACAACCACTGTAAGAAATTGGCTGAAATTATCACAGTGAAATGTAAATTTTCAAATTTATTATACATGTCATTCCCAAACAATTATGGTCAAAACAAATATTAATATAACAACTTTGAAATGGCAGTTTTTCTTAAATTCTGATTTTCTCATTTATTTCATGTAGAAATTACAAAGGAAAAGAGGATGCTAATAATCAGTGAACAGTATATTATCTTGAACAGAAAGACATGAAATGGCAATTTCTGGGTATTTTATAATATTGAAGAGAACTAATTAATTATTTGAATTCATCAACAGGCCTTGCCAGGGTACATGAAAGCCAATCAGAGATCACTGGGAACATTGTTTCTTATTTTTCAGCTAATATTTTGTCGTCTTTGGAAAGTTTTAAGGATGGTAATGTGATGTGAAGGACAAGTACAAAATAAAGGAGTTGAACAAGAGTAAATTACTAGTTTTTTAAATGCAAAGGAGCTTAATACCAGTATTTCAGAATGCAGTTTGCAGACAGATATTAAACATGAGCACTATGATTCTAAAAGTTTTGTAAATGCTGTGAAACTACTTCTTGTTGTGAGCACATAGCACCTCTTATTTAGACTGTGCTTGTAATTCTTAGAAAAGTCCTGTCTCTTAAAATATTTAAATCCAGGCTGTATTTGACAAGGAGACTGTTTGAACTTCTAAGTGAACAAGTTATTTTAATTTTTTTTTAGATGTAGGGTATCATATTAGTTATAGTATCTCAAGACAGGAGAAACTGCCATCTGTAAAGTATCAATGCTCCTTAAATACATCTTTTTGAGGAAACAGAAATACACAGTATAGCACAGCATACATGTTTCTTTAGTTTGTTTATTCATCTGGTAACTAAGATGGCAAAAAGTACTAAACAGTGTATGAACAATACCCAATGCTTTCAAAAAGATAGAGGAAAATCTGATTGTAAGAAAACAAAGTGTGGCTTCAGGTATGGTTTAAAAATGCACCATACTTGAAACAGATAAAGAATAGTTTTTATTAGAGATAATGAATAGCCTTTGCTAGATATTTTTATTCATGTTATTACTGTGCATTATCTTATTTTCTAAAAAAGTGCTACACAGTTAAACTCTAGGTTGAAACCTACCGTGTTTATGGATAAAAGCTAGCCCTTGTAATATCTGATACATCATGTTTCTGATGACTGACTCAGGGAAAAACTTGTTTCTGTGAAGAAACAGATGAACAACTTCACATAATTAAAAAAATAATGTATTTTCAAAACATATGTATTTCCTTTGCACAACACATCATGAACAGATGAAACCAGACCAGTCAAGTCTTGCACACGAAGTAAGACAGATGCAACTAGCCCTCATCTCAAAACTCACTTGCTGCCAGGCCGTAATTTCACTCACTTTAAGTGCTGCAGAGGGACTTCTCTGCAGAGAGGTCCATGACCCTCTTCTGCAGAAGCTGGTTGGCCCGCAGTGTGCTTGAACATGGAACGCATGGTAACGTATCAAGGAAGACAGCGCACAGCGCAGCACTGGGGTAGGTGTGCTACACAGTGGTACCCTTAAGGGAACCCTGATTGACAGCAATCCTTCTCAGCTGTCAGGTAATGTTGTGCTAATATCACTAGCAGCTATCTCAGGATGCAAACTTAGGAATTTTGCACATTAGGAGATAAAGGTGCATGACAACGCCTGAAGGGAACACACATTAAAGGCAAAAGAACTCAGCAAAGAAAAACACTATTGACAAGGCAGGTCCTATTCCAAAGTCCATCTTGCAAGCCTTGCTATGTACTGTTTGTCCAAGATTGCAACATCACACAGTCCATCAATAGGTCTTTTTTATGCGCATGCATGCATGTACATGCAGGTGACCATCCCCACTTTAAGCCAAATCCATGAGCAAAAGCAGAATGAACACTGTTTATCCAATCCTTCATACTTTAAAGTGAAGTCTAATAAATTAAAAAAAAAACAACAGGATTTGGAATTTCTCTCATGGCTCTACACACCAAAGACATGCAAGCTATCACGTTAACAACTGAACAAACTGTTATTTCCAAAATCATTACAATATGCAACACTGTAATGCAGGGCAATGCAGAATTCTACCCTGAGATAAGCGGGTGCAGCAATTCCTGTTCACATCAGTGGGGCTGCAAGAAGAGCCAAAACCAGAAATTCCAATGTGTTGCTTCAAGATAGCATAAGAATCATTAAACAAAGCATGATAGCACACTGTTCTGTGAAAAAGACATACCTGTCCTTCATTAACTGATAGAGATTTTCCTTCATGTATTCAAATACAAAGTAAAGGTGGTCATTTTCTCGTATGACTTCTTTCAATTTAATTACATTGGCATGATTTAGCTTCTTCAGAGACTGTAACAGAGCAAAATACAGGTTCAGATAACTCAGCAGTGACTTTGATTCCTGATCAGGACTAAATTTTTAACATGTAAAAGTTTCTAGCACAGAATTTACAAAACATGTCCATCTAATAGTCTGTATTTATCTTGGAAACTCAGTTTCAAAGAACAAAAAAATAGCATTTTGATTTAATTTCAAAATCAAGGCAGCAACAATACTAATAGTAGTTTAAAATTTCTATTTCTAGGGTTTACATCATAGCTGAGGTAAAGATTAACACAAAAACCTAATTCCCTACAATGAAACACAGTTCTGAAGCTATACCATCCCTTGCTCACAGAACTGAATAAGGGAACCCAGCAATTTTTCTGTTATGAAATTTTCATGAACAAGTGTTCCCTTACAGGTGTTGTTTTGGAGATACTGATTACATGCAATCTCCGATAAGTTAAACCTAAAGTATAGATACGCAACTCTTTTGTTAGGGAGTTTTGTATATACAGAAAATCAGATGCCCAAAACATGGGATGACTTAGAATTTAAGCCCAGGATTGCAAGCATTATTCTATCATTTGGCTACCCAAAACTCCCAGTGTTTTCTACTAGTTCCCCCAATACAAAAAAATAAGGGCTGGATATACACCTAGAAATCTGCCAGTAAAATGAAACAGCAGGATGATACAACACAGAAATACACACACACACTCAAAATAATTTTCTTCATCTTCACTCAAAGAGAAGAGGCATGGCTATAAGACATTACACACACACACACTCTAAATAATTTTCTTCATCTTCTGTCAAAGAGAAGAGGCATGGCTATAAGACATAGGCACTGCGTGAGAACAGTGGGATATTCCACAAAGCAGTGGGAGCTCTAGGAGTGCCAGCAGCCCAGGCTTTTGTGCAATCTGCCACCCTCATTTAAAGAGTTTACAGAGTTTGGCCTTATGCTTAGACATTGTAGGTGCCCTTTTCCTTCATGCAAACCTAACCAGACACTAATTTTTAAATGTGGTACGTTCACCACTTTACCTTGACTTCTCTCAAATTCATACATTCATCCCATGAATAGAACTTTCTTTTCATTCTGAAATACAAGTCCAAGATAAAGTATTTTCAGTGAACAGTACAGAATTATTTTAGAACAAAAAATCTAAACACGTTATTTTCCAAGTGCAGCATTAGTTGTATTTTGAACTCAGTTCAAAACATTCTAGAATATCCATCAGCAAAATAATTTAAAACAAACTCTTAGAATTGCTAGAAATATAAGTGTCACTACAAACATATTTTTTAGAGGAGGAGTTAGCCAGAGAGACCGTGATACTCCAAGGTATTTATAAAAGCATCAGGGACACAAAATCCCTTCGTATAATTTGAATTGTGCTCTTAATAACAAAACAAGCAACAGTCACACTGCACATAAAACATGGATACTTGAAACCAGAAAAATCACATCTTTGTTTCCAAGTTGCACATTCTAGGAAAACAAGAAAATGACATTTTTGAAATCTGCAAAATATCTTGACTGCAGCTTAACATTATAATTTACCATCTGACTTGATTAGTCATTTTTACAAACCTGTTCCAAGGATTAAACACCAACCAAATAAAAATGGTTTCATCTTTTCAAGCAATACTAATACATATAATAGTCTCTAAACTAATCCTTATATATAACAGTGTAATACATTTATTTGTACGTCTTGAATAGATACAAACATGAATATTTGGTGTTGCTCAGGTCTTGGGACAGGGTTGTAAATGCCATGTTATTTGCTGTGTTCCTTCTAGCACCTAGAGCAACACGACTTAAACCCAAGATTTTAATTTAAAATAAACTCCTCTTCAACCAAAATTGTCTCCCTCAAATCCCAAACTTAAAAATCACACAAAAGAATTCCAAATCTTGAAATCATGAGAATGAAAAACACTTCCCACAAAATATTGTTCCTTTTCCCTAAAAATAATTAAAATAATCACTTGCAGATTTATTTTTTTTTTTAGTTTAGCTTAATATTATTAACCTAGGTAACAGCCCTAGCAGTATATGGAGAAACCTCAAACTCTCAGAAGTTTCTACAACAAAAGTCAGTCAATTATATTACAGTTTTTTTTCTGCACTAAATCCATAAATGGAGAAAAAAAAAATATCTCAGCAACATGCCATTTCTGGTATTTCAACTTACGCTTTACATCCTGCTTGCAATTCTGTAGGAATACAAGGGGAATTTCCCCACTCCTCTCATACAATTTCTGTTGTTTAGTAATAATCTTTATAGGAAAGCATGACAACGCTGATAGTTATGCACAACACAACTTTATTAGATCCAAGGAGACAGCTTTTATTTCCCTGACCAGATTGTTACCTGGTATTTATGACTGTAGCAATATTTGAAACTTAATACAGGGCCTAAAAAGATTTAGTTGGGTGGGAAGGTATTTCAAATCTATCCCTTAAAATGGGTATTCTTACAACCCATATAAATAAACAAACTCCCTAATTAATCAACTGCACACTCAGTTTTGCTTTTCCTTTGGTGTTAGCCTAACAACATTTTTAGAAAGAAGCCGGCTCGAACTGAACAAAAGCAGCATGGAATTCTACAAGCCAAGATAAATCAGCAACTTATACAAACTGCTGTGTCTCACAATGGATCTGTTAGCTGAAGTCTGACCCCCCATCACCTTGTTAAGCATCTTAATTAAAAAAATTAATTTTGTTATGTTAATTTCCTTGAAAAGGAACATTTTTTTTTTCCAGTTTACACAGATGGCAGACAACACTAACGTTAAATGTGAAAATCTCTGAGCTTCTGCGAGCACCTTTTCTATATTTAGATATTACATACCTTTTGATAGCCACAAGTTCTCCTGACTCGTTGCTCTTCCCCATCAACACACTGCCATAGGTCCCATCACCTAGTTGTTTCATGATTGTGTAACGGTTCATTTTATTTATTTTTTTTTAAGACCCAGATAGCCAAAATCTTATGAAATTCTAAATCTTTTCTGTTTTATTAAAGGATTCTATGCTTTTTGATTTTCTTAGAGAAATCTTCTTCCAGACTGTTTTACACTGGTGAATGTCTTCTCATAATGGAGCAGGATAGTCACTAGTGTCCTCCAAATTACAGCTACTTTGAAATCCAGATATAACATTTAAGAGACAGAAGAAGATGGTCATTCTCATGTAGATCCTTAAAAAAAAAAGAATAGGGAAATATATAATTTTACAGTACTTTAGGAAAGAGACGCTCTACTATTTGTACCTAACGATAACACCCCCCAGATCTGTATGTGTTCTTTAAATAGAATAGAAATGTGTTCTTTAAATATAACTAGTTCCTTTAAATCCTTCAAACCACAGAAGGTGCCTAGTCTGAATTAGCGTTAGTACACAGGAACTGGAGAGTAAAGATTCCTGTCATAATTCCCTAGAACCAGAGAAGCGTGTTTAAGGTTGGAGTCCTCTGATGGAACTCATTCTTAATTTGCAGACAGCAGCAGGTTCCTAATCTGTAACGAAGGCAAAGATGAAGTTTGGGAAAACAGAAGAACCCAAGATGTTACAGGGTGCTATGGTAAACCTAGGGTCTGAATGCTGTGGTTTGGATCGGTAGCGTAAGCAGGCTCTCTATGCTTAAGGTTAGCGAGGAATGGAGGTGAGGAAGCAAGGTAAATGCTGCATTCTTCACCAAGGTAAATCAAGCTCTTATAAATGTACTCCAAAGTTCACAGAATTCTTAGCCTATAGCTGCAGTTAGAATTAGGCACACTCATGGCTGAAGAGTTAACTTTTCAGTTTTACAAGGCCTGCAGAGAGAAGTACAGAGCTCACATGCTTTGATACGGGAGACTAGATCTGAATTATCATTTGGAAAAGAATTTGCATTAAGCAATGTTGAATCTTCATCTCTGAATATACGTAAACCTTAATTCGAATCCTGATCCAAACTTGAATCTGAACCCTAGCTTTTGTTACATGCAATACTATCCGTCACCAACACTTCAGCCTGTTCTCACAGCTCCTATGCACAAATCCTAATTCTAACCTTAACACCAGCTGCCTGCTAGACCCAATCCTAAAAACCCATGTGAAGGCACTTATGCAAACTCACAATGGTCATCCACTTATTTATGCAGGTGTAGGAAAAACTGGCAGCCCAACCACTGTACCATTTATTCACTGCAACCCAAATGCTGACACAAACCAACCATTGGCTGCTAACCGTATTACAACATCCTCTCTACCTTTTGCCTCTGCTCTCTGAAAATGCAAAATAAAGCTCAAATCAACTGGCATTCACTGTCAGCCTACCTCTATGGGAAATGCAGAATTCAACATGCATCTAGTCCTTATCCTTATGCCAGAATTAGCTACAAGCTACTAGGGCAGTCCAAACAGATTAAGAAACTCAAAATTCAGCTGGTAACAAGCCTCAGGATGAGATTTACAGGCCCAGCAAAATTCAACAATAAAAACTGGCCTCTTAGGAGCGTGAACACGGCATTCTTGAGCAGACTAGCCTGCCGTCTAAAGGAAGCATCTGCCCGGACAATACACCAACGTTTCTGAACTGTTGTTACTTGAAAGGCTCCTTCCTTGGAGAAGTCACAGCGTGCACCTTGTTACTGTTGCTTCTGTTACCAGGGAATAATCTTACATCGGCCGTCAAGATGTCAGTAACAAGTGACCTAGTGGACGTATCAATGTATAATCTTTGCACCAGACATCCACCAGTTTGACAGGGAAAAACATAAAGAAGTTTTTCTCCATTCACAAAAAAAGACATCGCTACAGTAAAATAAGATTGCAGGTTAATAGCATATTCCATAACAAAGCTAAAAACCAGATGTAACAAAAAGTAACAGTCATAGACAATTCAAACTAGGACTGGGTTTTAAATTGAACTTTCATACATATTTAAGCCTATTGTTTTTCTCAGAATTCATTTGCCCGCGTGCACTCTAGTCTTTCATCCCGTGAATAATGCCATTTCTTCAACAAGACTATTTTCACTCTAGTAATAAGCAGACGATCGAGTGTTTACGCCAAGATATGTACTACATACATATCTTGCAAGTTATCAATTGCTAATTTTTTATATATTAAAATAACATGAAAATTTTTCTGAAAGTTTTCTAATACACATTTAAAACACAGTATCTGCATATAAAGCATCAGCAATAATAAACTGTGTAGGCATTTTGTCTATAGGTGTACACAGACATATAACATGAAGTTTAATGTAACAGGATTTGGGTGCCTGCATTTCTCTGCTTCAACAAATGTCATTGTGCATTGTCCAAGACACAGTTTTTGGAGCGGGTTCAGCAATATCTGCCAAAGATGGCCGTAGCCTGAACTCCTGGAGTTACATACGTTAAAAATCTGGAGAATTTGCACGCATTTCACACCCAACCTTTTCCTCTCTAGCAAAGGGAACCAAAACACCAAGATGAAAACCTCTGTATTAGCAATAAACCGACCCAGATCTAGATACAAACCTCAAGTTTTGACCTTAAGTCCTCTAATTTTGGTGTCTAAATCCTATCAGTTTTCCAAGTAATTTTTAGAGGTGTAAATTACTCACATGCTTTTACAATTATTCCTTTTGTGCAATTCTATTTTTTCGGTATACACACTTGAAACAGCACCACAAAGTGTTTCCTCCCTCCAGAAGTCCTGTGTAATGTAACACATCACTGACATAAATGTACATTTTGCCTGTTCTGTAATGTATTTTAGTGCCTCATTCATTTTCTTCTGTATACTGTAATTTTTAGGATATGGTAACACTTAAAGTACAGAAATGTCAGCACGTTCCTTCAATAGTCAAATGGAAGCGTCAAAATGGCTCTATGGAAATGCACAAAACCAGGTGTGAAAACTACATACCCTGGCAACAGTATTTCTGTACCATCATATCTACTGCATACATTCACCACCTCACCGATGCGTGTTAGGCCATGCCACCGATGACTCTTGTGAAACGAGTTGTCTTGGTCACTCACAGTTAACAAAAAGACACTTACAGTGAGACACCATCAACTGAAAACTAACCAAAAGCAATGAAAAAGATGCCTGGCAGGTATCACACTTGACTCTAAGCTCTTCTCTAACTTTTTAGATTATTCATCCTTCATACAGCAGTACCTAAAAAAATCGAGACATTTCTGTGCACAACTAAGCAGTCAATTTTCTGGCAGCACTAAGGCACACAGTAGTCCGTAAGAAACACCGGAGGGTGACAGAGGTTTGCTGACCAAGAAGTACAGCACTGGATCCTGCAAGGCTCTAACCATCACTGCCCACCAATGTTAGAATAAACCAGATCGCCAAGTACTTGCATCTATCAGCCTGGTGTGACATCAGAGCCAGGGGCTTCTTTTGCTCTTCCTGGAATTACAGAGCACGATGAGTTAGATACTGTAAGTGAGATTCACATTTCACTGAAACAGACTTTTGTACACTCAGTACTTTGCATCACGCGTATCCAGTTCAGGTGTGCATTTTTTTTTTCTCTGTGGTCTCTATTGTTTTCAAATTTGCAGTACAGTTTTCTCTTTTGTACCAACCTGGGTAGGAGCAAGGGCTCAATCTAGCTTTTCTGATTAACAAGCCTCTGAAGTGGCCTTTCCCATCAGAAAGCTTATATGGCATTATTTCCTCAGTTGCATGAGCTCTAAAATGTAAAATTATCATAACAGTCAGCTACCAAACTGAAAAGAGAAATCCTGCTGTAAACACCAGCTTGTTTTATACTCTTAATGACATACTGCCCATAATCTCTTCACACAGCATTAAGGAAGGATTAAAGCAGGGGACAAATAGAGGACAAAATACAACGGCTTAAAAGAATCTAGTAATTTGTGTAAATTTAGAGAATCTCAAGTAGTACTAAATAAGCAAATTTTCACTTTATTACTGGTGTTTTATTTTAAGCATGAGCAACAACCATTTTAGATGTCTGAATCACATTTCAAAATGTAATGAATAACAGCAAATCATCTGCATTTCTGCTATACAAATATTATTCACTACCAAAAGTTTTACATTTGCATGCTCAACAGGCTACTCTCAAATTAAAATGCAAACTAGAATATATGACCTGATAAAGACTTCCCACACAGATAACCAAAACACTTACAACCCAGTTCCACCAACCTGTTTACAGCGACTGCTGAAATCACCAAAACCGTTCACAAAGCACAGTGCTATGCTCAATGATCAAAACTGGCAGTATTCCACCATACAGAATGTATGCCGATACCAATTTTTAAAAGTTTTTTAAAAAAACCAAACACAAACAACAAACTGTTGCTACAAGAACCTTCTTTGCAGTAACTGTGTATTACTAAAGCTGACAGTAATCAGGTCCCACGACAGGTGGGTCCAGTTCTGGAGATTAACCACAAATCCATTAGTCTAATCAAAGACTGGTGGTTATTTAGAAGCACGACTGCTCAACTGCAAGCAAGAAATTAATAACATTGATGACAAATATTTATACTTTCAAATACACTACCTCAAATAAATTTTTTAAAAAGTCTCTTCAAAAGTCTAATACGTTATTTCACTTATTTGTATCAGGCATTCAGGATAGGGCATATAAAAAAGCAGGAACTCCAGTTTGCTGGAAATATTTTCCCCCCTTTTTTTTCTCCAAACCAGCCTCGGTCTCAAACCAAAATGCTCCCCACCCACTTTTCCAGGATGTTTCACCAGTGACCTGCCCGGATGCTGCTGCCCCACACCAGCAAGGTGCCCTGACAGGAATGGTTTCGGGGCAGACCTGCCGCTGGACTTTCAAGTCTCCACCTTCGGGCAGCATCCAGAAGGAACACAGACACCTCTAAACACCTTCACACCACCAGAACTTTCAATAAATGCCCATTTCCACGCCAATTAGTTAGTTTCACCTGGTGACAGTTATCTCAGAGACTGCCCAGTGGCCATCCAGCGCAGAGGGGAGCACAGCCCTCCTCTCCCTTCCTCAGGCTCTGACACTCCGGACCGCCCGGCCGGCAAGCCTCACGCTGGTCCTGCTCTCACCACAACTCTGAGCACATCGGGCTGCCAAGGCCCCGCCGACGC
>NW_010126601.1:18842-19054 GCF_000699245.1 Pterocles gutturalis
CCACACGCCCCGCCCCCGAACCGAGCTTTGGCTCCACTGCAGCACGGGGAGCCCCTCACCCACGCGAGGAAAGGCCACCAGGGACCCGGCCCACCTGGCCTGGGCTCTCCCGTCCTGTTCAGACAACGGACCCCGGGCTCCTCCCTCCCGCCGGGACCCTGCGCCCGCCCCACACAGCCCGGCCCCGCACAGGCAGGACGCGAACACCGGCT
>NW_010126602.1:0-11339 GCF_000699245.1 Pterocles gutturalis
CAGGGTAATGGGCTAACATTTGTATTAGATCGGAGTTGTGCTTGGGGCTTTTAACAATTAGAAAATCATGTTTTTCACCCAAAAGTAAACCTACCACCCAGGGCACTGTAAGGGAGCCATTGGTGTGTCTGTTAAACTCTCCTGTCCCCATTTTGCTTCACAAAGGTGCGCTCACTCAAGCAGGCACTCTCTATTAGCAGTTTTACATTCCTCCTAATAAGCAGCAGATGAAAAGCTTCATATATCATTGGCTGTCTCAAGCCGTCCAATTCTCACCCCAACTCTGCACATGTTAACATGTTGATAATGACATTTTCCCTGGGTTCAAGTCCTTAATTATCAAGATTAACCTTCATTTTATTCTTCATTCTAATATTAATCTTCAATGTTAAGTCTTCTTCAGGGATCTCTTATAATTTCCTTAACCCTCGATTTAGTAAATGCTGCTTATTCATGCCCTCTTATTCTATTAATTTTTTTAAAGGGTGTCTATTCTTACCTAGGATTGTCAAGGAAACCACCACCTTTGGCTTAAACAACATCCCCAGAGCCTGAAAGAGTAGTGTTATTAGACGGAAGAGTGAAAATTATATTTTAATTCCCTTTCTCAATTACATTAAATTATGTATGATCTCTCTTTTGCTTAGCGCATCCTTTAAATTAGAAGGTTTAAATAGGAAATAACTCTGTTTTTCATGACTAATTTCATGATAATTAAGCATATACTGACTTACTCAAAAACCCTTGAAGGTTTGAAGTAGAGTCCCTAGTTTCTAGGATCTTGTAAGAAAGTTCAAGAATACACCCCACCCTGCATCAATTATTATTTTAGTTGTTGTTTTATTAAAAAATACCAGTTCAGTGCTGCTTCTCTTCTCACTTGTAGGCAGGACAATGATAGCACTTGACAAGAGAATAATAAGCAATTATCTGGGAGTTCCTTTTCCCCTTGCTCTACAAAGGAACATTTCCTCTTTCTGACCCCCAGCTGGAAAAAGCTATTTATCCTTTGGGAAAAAAAAAAAAAATCAAGGGGAAAAACATCAGTTAATGCTATTTCAAATCCAGAGACTGGGTCAAATATAATGAATATATCTAATCTAAAACTGCAGGTGAATAGCAATAGAATAATAGAATGTATAAACTATTATGTTATCAAGTTTCTTTCAGACATATCACATCTTGCTTATTATCATAATTGTTTAAAATGAGATAACATGGTGAGACTTCAGCTGAGGGTCAGGCCTTCATTTCACTGCACTCTGACTTTGCTTTTAAGGAACAGGGTTTGTCACAAAGAGATTATAATGGAAGTGAACAGTGCAAGATGACTAGGGGACACAAAGACACTGGGGAAAGCACAGGAGATCAAAGAGATCAGGATAATCGCAGCACTTGATGGTAAATTGTCCATGGGAAAATCTTTCTTCTCGTGACTTAGGTGTAAATCATAACCTTTTAAACTAGACCACAGAGGGTGTATCAAAACACAAAGTAAAAGCAGAGCCTAGTCTGTTTAGGAATTTTATCTTCTAATCAATCCCTCCTTTCTTCTAACCTAGACCTTGGCTACTTCTTCGGGCTTGTTGCTTCACCTGCCATACTTCCAAACTATTAACAATTCTCATGCTCTTTCTAGAGCGTACTCTGGCAAAGCTTGGGCAACATGTTTGAAAGTAGTATCAGACATGACTTTTACATGACTTTCTTCTTGTATTGTGTGCACAGAGATGGTTTACCATCCTGTTGAACCCTGTTTTCTGTTTTGTTTAGGTTTTTTCTTTTTTTTCCTGCTTAATGCAAGTGCGAGAGATTAAGAATATCTAGAGAATGAAGATTTTAACTCATTTTTCTATTCTTGGTTTTATTAAACCAAAATTCATTTGGTCTTCAACAAGCATCAATGATCCAAATGTTTTGTGGAGGGAGAAAAACGTATTTAGATCTTTGTAGCAATGTTAAATAAGGCAAGAAAAGTGACAAACATCCTATCAGGCAGTATAATTAATACCTATCCTTCTGCAATATCCTCATCCATACATTTTTCTTCTGTACTTCTTTCTCCAATCCTTCACTCAAGTGAATAAGATTATCTACACCTACACTCACAGAGGGAACATAATGAAATTATAGACCTTCTCTTTTCAAATTTAATGAGTAACATGTGTGTTCCAGAGATGTAACCTGGATTTTGTTACCTATAAACACAAGAATTTCTTAAGCTTAAGACAAGAATACTTATTGCATCCTAATCTAAGCTACAACCCACTTGAGTGAAACACAGAACTACTTACTAGCATTGAGAAATGGCAGGAGTGACAAGTAATTGTAGCAGTTTGTTTAATTTTCTTTTGTCTTGTCCTTAGCTATTGCATTATCAGCAAAACTGCTGCAGCCACCTAGGAAAAAAAAAATCTAAGTATGGGGTTAGAGAAAGACTTAGGCAGTTATTTTTACCATCTACTTTATTTAAATTTCTGATGGAGCACCTTGATCCTGAAATAATGTTTGCTGTTCCATTGACTTTGTAGTGCTAGAATGTTGCACAGATGGGAGGGGAAAAAGATGCAATTCAGACTACCAAACAAAGGGAATACTCTAATAACCATGTGTTTTTAGTACTAGCCTTGGCAGGATTACAGGTGAAACAGCTTCTGCACAGCTACTGTGAACTGCCTTAATTTAAAAACAAAACTTTAATAACAAAGATTTTAAAAGCTTCACTTAAAAATTTAATTAAAAACAACATTCTAATAGTGCAGTATGTAGTAAAATCCTGATAGGACATTAGTTCCAAATGGATTCAGCAGGTCTTCACTAACCTCTAGCTGCATGTGGACTTTATGATCTAACAAGGTTCGCACAAGAGATTTAGAAGTTTAAACTCTGGTTCAAAAATGTAGACAGATAAGGGGGAGGAAAAACAGCTTCCTCCTCTCTCCAGCCCCTTTATAAATATGTATGTGTGTGGATGGTACCTTGGGGAATTTGCAGTTTAAAGCCCAGAGTTTTGCTTTCTGCCAATCAGATTGTCCATGAGATTTTCCTTGGTTTATTTGCTTTCAGAAATATTCTAGAAGCTATCTGGGACAGTCTGCAAAAATTCTCCAAGAACTCAGCTTTGAAGTTTGTAGCTGCTACTCTTCTACTATCCCTCTGGGGTGCTAGTAACAAGGGTCAGAACCTTCACAGGTGTGCTCGTCCCTTGCAGAGACACCAAGAGAGAGTGCTCTGCTTCTTTGTATTACATACTCTGTACTCTGGAAGCTGGAAGGGTGAAATACGGTGGGATCTGACAGAAGACAGATCAAAACACTTGAGAAAGGAATGCACTGTCAATATGTATTAAGGAAGAAGAAACCAGATATTTTCTAATTTTATCTCTCTCAAATGATTTTTCTTTGAGGAGCAGCAAGGGCCTGAAATGCATATTTACAGATACAGCTCCATTGACTCCATTAGAAACAAGCTTAAGCCTTAATCCTGAACAAACAGAATTGAAGTACCTGGGTCATGTTCACCAGCCTAGAAAGGCCACTAACCAAACACTTGGGTTGGGTTTTAGCACAACAACCACCTGATACTCTAAATTCCTCAAACGTGGTAAGAGAAATCTGTCAGGAATTAAACCCTCATCTGGTACAGAATTGTGTTAAATACTAATTATAACAGCTGAGCTTCTTGTGAAGCCCTTTAGTTCACAGGTGCCCTATTAAAGTTCAGTGGTGAGTGCTTTTCATCTCTGGGATTGTCTGCTCTGGTTGAATCAGCAGCTGGATTAGGAGGCTGATGTGAGTACCCAGTATTTAGTTGGCAGCATTTTGAATGGAAGAGAGGGTATGTCTTGATGCAAACAGACCACAGATTTGTTAAGGTTGGGAAGCTTTACCCAGTTTTGTAGGGTTTTTACTGATTCCTGTGACAATAATAGGGCTAAGCAATTGCATGTATTTTGCTCTTATTTGTACTGTTGTCTTAGAAACCTTTTTTTCCTCACAGATCTGTTTTGTCTGTCATTCAGAGATACTAGCAGTGATCCTCATAGTACAGAACTAGGCATTATTGTTTCATAGTAGTGTGCTTAAAAAAAGCTCTTTCACTTTTTGTGTGTGTGTTGGGATATCTTAGTGTTTTATGTCTGCCCCTTAGCTTTCCCAGCATTCAGGCTA
This sequence comes from Pterocles gutturalis, assembly GCF_000699245.1. Classification (NCBI taxonomy): domain Eukaryota; kingdom Metazoa; phylum Chordata; class Aves; order Pterocliformes; family Pteroclidae; genus Pterocles; species Pterocles gutturalis. The sequence continues at coordinate 4,170 of NW_010126602.1, forward strand.
ACTTAATAAATAGTCTTCTTAAATATAACAAATAATTGATATATCAATATCTCAACTTGGTCTTCCTTATATCAGATACTCTCAAAAGCAATATCCCACATTTCAGATCATAGTCCTTCCTTTATATTTCTGTTTCCTTTATCACTGCTGTCTTTAGGATCTTTTATATACCTCCTGCTTAAATTTTTTTCCCTTTATCAGATTCCCTTTTTCTCCCAAGAAAGGGATTTTTTTTTCAATTTTCATTTATAATTTGATGGATTTTATTTCTACTTCTCATGGTGCCTTAATTTTAAAGGTAACGAAGTAACCAAAGCTTTCCTAGATCAGTATCATTCCATGGTATTCACAATATGGTGGCATTTCTGTGTTCATCTGTACCTTACAGTAATTTTGGAAAACGGACTTTGTTTTGCTTTAGTGTTGCTTTTTAGAATTTGGCATCCATGTTTTCAAAATTTTCAAATTTTTCAAAATAGATTATATTTCCCTAAAACTCTTAGGAATAAGTATTTTGCTTTGATTTTAATGGTGTGTGTGTTTGTTTTTTTTTTTAAATAAAATTAGGGAGAAGTTACAAGAACTTTTATATAGTGGATGGAATATCTGTTGTTCAAGGGCAAAATGTGTAGCTGGGACATTTTTCTTTACTGAAGGTAGACAGAAAACTAGCTAGCCGAGCCAGTGGCTGGAGGTCAGAACAACATCTGCTTTATCCGTGGGAGTGCAGCCTTTTACAGCTTGCTGTTGTTCAGTGAATCAATTGAGCATGTAATAAGAAGAGCTCCAATATAGATAAGATGCATGGAATGTATTGATTAGAGCCTAAGTAAATCTGGCCACGGAGCATGTGCAGAGGCTGACTGTACCTCAGGCGATTTAATGCCTCTGGAAACACGTATTAGCAGCAGCTTTTCTGCAGTGCTTGGGTATAAAAAGATCCCATCTTGCAAAGTCTTTATTTAACAAATGATGTTATTTGTCTCAGAATGTTGTAAATCTGCCAATGTAGAAGACCTATTTTTCCCAAACTACTTGAACATGTGATTCTTGCAGTTTTATTAGATTCTTCCATTTTATGGCAAGTAAGATGTGGGAAAATGTTCATTCTCTTGAATGTTAAATGATGTGAATCAAGGTAGACCTTGGATTTACTGCACAGAACGTAATTCACAAATGCTCTTATTTGCACTCAGACTGAATGTGTGTTCTATATATAATTTAATTTCGTGCCTGTACTTGTTTTTTATTTGTGAGTTGTTGGGAGGAATGATACATTCCAAGTTATGGAGAGCATTTTGGAGCAGCTGGCATTAGACTGATCATGAGCTCAGAGGTTCTGATCAGAATTAACTGTATCTCTTACATTTAGGTTACTATTTAGTCATCACAAGCCTTTTTACAGAATGGCTTCTTAAAAAAAAAAAATTGTTGAGCTATGTCAGTTTCTCTGGAAAATCTGTCAAATTAGTTTTCTTTTAATGATTTATTTTGGTATACCTGATCTTTCGCTTTTTGGGACAATTTAAGGCACCTTTTCCTTATATAGAGAAAGAATGTGTGTTTGGATGTGCTTCTGTACATATATATGAAATAAGCACTAGTCCTACCTGGCCTAGAATACCATCTGACACATGTAATTAGTGTTAATGCCAGATGAGAAACAATGTCTAACTAGTCAGTTAACAATAATTAAATCAGTATTAGAGCTAGCTGAAAAAATACTTTATTCTGTAAGTGAAGTTTTGTCTTTGTTCATGTTTCTGCATAATTTTCTTGTAGAATAACTTGTAGAATTTTCTACTCAATAGTAATGCAGGTGTCTCAGATCCTCTCTGCAGCACCACATCTCACAGTGAAGCTGCCTCACCAGTCTCCTGGGTGCCAATTCTAGAACTTTTTATCTTGTTTTTGTGGCTGGAATAGGTTCCTGTTAGTTAAGAGTTAAAAGGTCATATTACCAAATGCATGTATCTCTGACTAAAGCCAAACACTGTGTAACCGAAAAATTAATTTTCCTTAATGGCTACAAAAGGTGCTATATGTTTTGCTGGTAAGGTATCAATTAATTTGAAATTGCATAATATTGTTCCTTTCCTGAATTCTCAGAATTACTGTCTTTCTATCATATCAAAAGTGTTTTGTTTTGTTTTTTTTTTTTGAAAAGGAAACAAGATTAACTGTATTTATGTACCAAATTTGGAATATTTAAACATGATTTAACTAGTCAATTTAGTCATTGTTATTTAACTATGGAATGACTTTTTTTTTCTTCTGTAGCAATGCTTAATTTGGGTGAAGGGTTTTGACTATATATATATATATATACACACACCAGATATTTTATTGGAACTTGGAAAGAAAACTTCAGCGTCTAGTGTATCTTGTATTGCCAGCTTTCATTTTGGATGGCTGTTGAGTGTCTTTTAGGACTGACCCTGGATGGCAGATTTTTAATTCCATGAAAAAGGTTCTACCCATCCAAAAACCAGCAGATAAGGTGTGGGAGGAACAAGTTCCTGTCTCTGGTCCAATACAGGTGAAACAAGGGCTCAAACTGGTGTCTCTCACAAATAAAATATATTCAAAGACTATCACCCTGGCATGTTTCAGGTCTTTGTGTACACAAGAGCATCCACACTTGCAGTGTTCCTCGTTACATCCTTTTTGATGTGTAATTTCTACCTAATCTCAAGTTTGATAACAGAGCAGTCATCACTGTCAGAGGCAATTTAATTGTTTAATAAGGGACACTCCAAGCTGGAATGAAATGTGGTTTTTATATTTTGAAACATCTATAGTTTTGTGTTTCTGGATGTTGCATGTCAGATGTTGTTATCTGAGTACCATACTGTCATCTTTTTCCATCTTCTCCCCTTTTACTCTGTTCCTCAAGTTTAAAAACCCCAAAGTTTTTGGCATTTCCTTTATACGTACTGTCTGTTAAAATTGGTGGTGAGTATATATTAAGCAAGTTTAAATTGGAAAATCACATAGCTGCTGGCCTTAAGATCATAAATATAATACAGCAGTTGCAAACTAAAAATCTGAGGGCGCTAGAACATAACCAGATGTGAGGTATACTTCATATCTATACATAAGTTGAAAACCAAAAAATTTAAGCTGTAGCATATAATCAAGTTGTCAGGCTGTTCCCTTCTACTTCACGTTTGTAGGATATAATGCAGATGAGCTTTTAAAATCAATTTGAATTTGTCAACACTGTTAATGAAAATGTTAATGCCTTGTTAGCTGTCGACTAATGATAGTGGAAGTTTTCATTCCTTACTTAATGGCGGTACCAACTGTAAGAAATCATGATTTATAGCCTACAAGTGGAATAACAGAGTAAGCTTTTCTGATCAGAGAACTCCCCAAGGTTCCTCGTAACTGTGCTGTACTGCACAAGGTGTGATATTGATGAATAGTTTTATGACTCATTTGGTAAGATCTATGAAGGCAGTTACTTCATAAGGTGGCATTTTATCACAGTTGCTTTCGACCTGCTGCAGTTGACTCATTGATTGGACTTAGTCGGGGAAGCAAAAGCTGGAGACTTAGGGAATGCTAGTGGAAGTGCTGATATTTGTATCTTTTTTTATTTTTTTCTAAAGACTCTATTTCTGACAATGTGCCAATGATTGCTTTATGTATGCCTAATTATTCTGTCATTAGATGAGGTTTTGTAATTCTATTTGGAGTGGCGAAGTCTGAGCTTAATATTAGCAGATGCTGTTTTTCCTTTTTTTTTTTTTTTTTTTCCCCAAGGCCTACTTTGGCAATGCCTTCTGGATTTTTGATTGAAGAAATTTAACTTTGAATCCATACGCAGTCATGCATCATTTAGTTAGTTTGCAGAACTCCACTGAATTAAAATTCAGAGCTGAGAGGTAGAGATCTGCGTGAGGACCCCTTTCCTGAAGAAATACAGGTTTTGGATGCTGTTTCGTTGATGTAGTTTAGGACTATTGGCAGGATGAGGAATTTATATTGTGTGCTCTGTTTGCTTTCAGAACTGCACCTTATTTAAAAAAAAAAAAAGGCAAAATCCAAATTTAACAGTAAAGAATTTTTAATTTTAATACACTGAATTCTTTTGCTCAGTGTTTGGCTTTGGTTTTAGCACTGTCAGTGATTGGTAGTCAATACTGTGTATGTGTGTAGTTAAGACCCAATTCGCAGCTCTGCAAAGATCCTGAGTCTAGTTTTGCCTTTGGGTTTGAAGATTACGTTTTTAATTTTGAAATAAGTTTTTGGAATAAGACTTTAGTGTGTGTGTGTGGTTTGGATTTTTTGTTTGTTTTGGTGGGGGTTTGGTGGGGTTCTTGGCTTTGTTTGGGTTTTTAGGGAGGTTTTGGTTTTTTTTGTTTGTTTTTTTTTTTTAAGATAGTAGTATATTGGAGTTCTAGGCTGCTTCTGGACACAATAAAGCATAGGCACAGCAAAATTCATGAGTTCTTAGGTTTTTGATAGAGAAGCTATCACTCTTCACTCATGGAACAAATGAAGATTTGCTGGATGTTTCTTATTTACTGATTTCTGAGTTACTGTGCCTCTCATTCCTTCTACAAATGGTACATGTCTCAACTAGATCTGAAGCCTGTTTCTGTTCTTAAAATTAAGTATCTGGCATAAAGAGGATCTGATTGCAGAAGTTAGCTCTGTATGAACAGGTCCCAACAGGCTGGCATTCACTTCAGGAGTGGTGTTTGTAAGGAGTAATAAGTATCTGTATCCAACATGTATGTCCAGAACTTTTCACTGGAATATTTATTCAAAAATAGAACCATTCATAGTTACATTACTCAGAAGGAATAAATTGTGAAATGTATTCGTAAAGAGCTGAATTCTGTTGTTCTTCACTTGTCCTTCTTCTAAACTCATGGTGTACCAGAGCACTGCAAAACAAAGCAAATAACATTCCTGTTCATAGTAAATTGATACTGAAAACTCTTGATAAAAGAACTGATTTGTCCTTTTCCCTGTTGGGTTTAGATTTCAGTTAACAAAAAGCTGTGCAGAAGTAGCTGGTCATATATCAAAGAGTTTAGATCTAATACGTCTTTGAACAGATAGTGTAAACATATGGGAATAGAGGTTGAAAGCAGAGATGTTCTTTTATAACAAGAGCTGTCTTTTTAATCTTGGTCAGTGTTGTAAAATAGCTGTTGATAAGCTAAAACTTGCTGTAGCTGGTGGCTTTATGAAGCAGCATATTTGCTGCACATTTCACATTGTAGGATTATGTTAAATTCTCATGAAGTACACTCCTAAATAGACATGGACTCCTCAATGGACATAGTAAAACTCTTTTTTTTCATTAAAACTTTTACTAATAGTCCAAACTGGCTGTTCCTGGGTACGGAGTTGTTTGTTTGTTTTTTGTGTTCCTGTTCCCAGCTGGGGCAGGGGGGAAACAAAACTTCCACTGAGTTTGGTGGTAGAATGATGCTCTTAATGTTTGCAACATTGTGTTAAATTATAAATTTATTTTGCATAAGTATTGGTTTTCCTATGAGTATGACTCTTTCTTTTTTTTAACTTGCAGTTTTTTCTAGGTCCTTTTTTGCTAACTATGACTAAGAGGAAAATATTTCTATATGAGAAATCCAATTTGTATTTTGTAGAAACTAGTTTGCTTTTATTCTAGATAATTGATTAACCTCTGTGTATTTATTTTCTGTTTACTTTTGTCAGTGGCTTATGTCCACTATACTTTGAAAATTGTTTGTTCGTGTAACGTGATTTTTATACACTTCACACTGTCTCAAAAATAATTAGTCACTAGGGTGGACACAAAATGAATAGGAGAGTTTAATTGAAAAAAGGAAATTATTATTTTATTATGTCATGGGATGTGAAATGAGCTCTATACTTGAAGTTATTCAAACAAAATATATGATTAAGGACTAAGGCTGAAATTAGTATCTGAATGTTCTATAATATCTGCCTCAATCTTTTGTAATGATTTGAGATTTAAAAAAAAAAAAATAAGGCTTCTGAGGGCAGAGTTTTACAAACTGTGTTTATAGTTAAGATAGAGGTTTTGTGAACTCTCAGATGGGATTTAACTAGCCTGTCCCAGCACAGTACCTGAAAACAAATACAGCAAATATCTAAAAGCAAACTTCTTATAGTTTTTTGTGTTTGATTTTTGTCTTGATGGACAGATTAGCAGATTTTATAACTCCAGCAACTCTATAATTGTCATGGCTGGTTATCTTGACTGTCTTAGAGAAAATTAGGGCAACTATCCCTCTGCCTATCTTTGTGTATTACCGAAATTAGGCTGAAGTCTCTGCAGGGTGAAAAGACAAGGTTTTTATGAGGAAATGTTATGGCTGTTTAATACTTAGAGGAGAATTTTATTGAACTTGAGCTTTCAAAGAGAGGACAATTTAATTTATAAATAAAACTAAAAGCATCAGATTAGTGTAATAGCAAACTGTATTTCTTAAAGAGAGAAGCACATGAATTTACTGATTCCTAGCATTAAATACATTCTCTTTGCTTTATTATGAAATAATTTTTCTCAGTACTGTGGCCAAATCTCTTTCATTATTCTTTCTAAAGAATTCAATTTAACCCAACCACAGCTTTAATATGATCTTTTGATCAAGAACATAAACACTTTATTAAACTAGATGCCTTATCATTTTATCCAATTCCAGCAGTAAACTCTTCTTGCTTGTCTGATGAGGCTTGCTTAAAAGAAGCGCTACAGGTAACCTAAGGATGCTGAGTAATATGTGAGTGTTGGTCTTCTGCACGTTCTGTTCTGTTCACAAACATGGTTTGAGTTATACTTAGTGTTTGCTTGAAGAATGATGTCCAGATCATCAACTGCCTCTAAAAACTGATGCTGGATGAAGTTGAGTTCTTTTAAGTTTGTGTTTCAGCTTCTCCCATCTTTGCTCCCATTTGCCTCTTGTTTCTCAGGCTCAGTTACTCTGCATAGTTGTAAGCCTAGGAGAGAAAAGAGGCAGATGAAACTTGCTTTAGATACATCTTACACCACCCCTTGTTCAAGAGCCACTGCTTGAGCGTGAAAATAATCTCAAGAGAGGGCAGCTGAGCCATTTGTAGAAAGAACCTAATTTCGATGCAATCCAAGTGATAATTGGACTACTCAGGAGCAGCAAAGCACCAGGTGTTTGACAGTGTTCCTGC
>NW_010126602.1:11372-38318 GCF_000699245.1 Pterocles gutturalis
GGACTAAGGAAGTCAAAGACTTCACAAATTAGTTCTGTTGGTTTAAGAGGGAAACGTGTTGGTGGGAAAAAAAAGCAACTAAGAAATGAAGACAGGCAGATGTATACCTAAAAGCTTTTCTGTTACCTTGCAGAGTACTTCCCTTTTAAAGGCCTATATTTGTAAAACATTCTTTTTTTTCTTATATAGAGGAGATAAAGTCATGGATTCCAACATACTAGATTCACATGGAACGAAGGCTTTTAGTTAACCAACTAGTCTAAACAGGATGGAGATTGAATACACACTTTTCTCTTCAATGCTAATAAAAATATATGTTGTGTATATAACCATGAAGAAAGAACCAAGTCTTTCAAAAAAAACCCCACCACTTTGAAGTATGGTTATAGCCTTTATTTCATTATTTTTTATTAAAAAAATAAATAGTACTTTTAAAGGTAGTTTGCCATCCACAGGTAGCAGATTTCTCTGATTGGTGTGGAGTTTCTTTCCATCTATGAGTGGTAGTTATTCCTGGGTCTGAATGATTAATAGCGGGAAACGGTGGTTTGGGCTCAACCTCACTATTTTGGGGTACCTGCAGAGGTTAACTATTTCAGGGAGAAGAACAAAAATCAGTTGTTGTATACTGTACTTTCCTATTTGAAAACATGACTCTCTTGTGTCTTTAGATACTTAATAGCATGTTGTCATCTGCTCACAGGACACTTCTAAACAGTGAGAAGTCTAGCAGTTGATATGACAGCTGATGATTATCTTACAAAATCAATTACTCTGGTAGGTGAAGCAAAATCACTGCAGTTGTATGATAGTGGCAAACTGTCAGAAGATTCTTATTTGTGCAGTTAGGGCTTCCCAGCATCATTTGAAATCATGGGATGTGCAAAAGCAGGGTGTGGTGGAATAGTGGAACATGCTGGAGACTTTCTCTCCTTGGTAGAACTTAGGAGTGCAACTAGATGCACGCACAGCCTGATGTGAAGATTGATGGACTTTTGTGAATTTGGGCTAGCTGAGCACCTGGCCCTCTGTGAGGCCAATGAATTGTCAAGTTTTGCAGCAAGGAAACAAAGCTCATGACAGTTCCAGCAGAGTGTACAAAATAAACTTTTGCAAGGGCACAATGGGATGTTTCCTCAGGTTGGAGAACACAGAAGAGTCTGTTATTCTGTCTTCTTTGCCTTTCCTTTGTTTGATTGACTGTTACATTATGCATTAAAAAAAATACACATGTACACGGCTAACTTGTTGAAAATAGGCTTTTATGAAATCGAAAGAACTGTCAGCCAATATCTTTTAAATACAGCATGTGCTGAGCTGCCTTTGTTGGGTACCATTGCATTTAGAATGTATGGCAAGTAAATAAGAACATAAAACTGATGAACCTGAGAGTAAAAGGGGTCACATGCTGTATTTTGTTAGTCAGCACAGCAGTAAAACACCGAAGGATGCTGAGATGTTGTCTCCTGATATAAAGCTGAGAATTCATCACTTGTAACAGTATCACAAGAAGGCAGAGAGAAGGTTAGTCCTATGCACTGTATTTATTTTTCACTGCTGACTTGACAACATACATTAGTTTTGGTTGTGGAACAATATTAAGATTTCTTCCTTTCTTCAGAATTTCAGGCACTTAACAGTCTATTGTCAGTATACACCAGTTGCTGAAAAATACACTGTACCTAAAGTAAACGAATGTGGCTCACCAGATCTTACATGTTGAATGTGCAGCTTTGAATGCAAAGGTTTGATCAGGTGGCATTGTACAAATCTCAACCAATGTCTTGTGAAGAAAGGCTTTCAGATGCTTTTATTTTTCTGAGTTTGTGATTTTTGTCTTCAAATCCTGACCATAACTATAATTGGTATTAGGGTGTCGATTGGCACTACAAAGGCTTCAGTTGTTCTGCTCTTTAGTTAACAAACTCTTTAAATAAGCTTGAGCTTTAATTGGCAATTTAGACAGGTCATCCATTACAAATAAATACTTGCATATATTGTTTAGTTTTCAACCCTGAAATTCTACCTGCACAAGCAGATTATTTTGTCTAAGTGCCATAGAAAGGCATCTTTTTATTCTGCTGCTTAGGGGAAAATTAAGCCTGCAAGATTGTACTCCTAACCACTTAAAACAGCTAAGTCATAGTGCCAATAAATTACCTGTGGTGCTGAATTCACAGAACTCTGCCACTCTGTCCTTGTACCCTGAGCTCAAGGACAGCAAAAGGAGTGTAGACAGCATCAGATGTCAGGGCACCAGCTTTAGAGCACCCATGGGCGCATGATGCACTATCTGTGTATATGAATACGTATATAGTCTGCATTCAGCCATCTATCCATCATACTCTCTACCTGGTATTGTATCTGGACATAATTACTTGAAGCAGCAAAAGTTTTATTTTCTGTCATCTGTCCTTAAGTACAGTTTCTAGGCAAGAAAGATATATTTGAATGTGTGTAAGTGGGTGTTGGGAATGTTTCTGGCCTTAAACACTGGCAAGTAATTGCTGTGTGCAAACATCCATACTAGAGGCAATGTTTGCTTCAAAATAAAGCCTCCCACTCCGCTCGTGAGCAGTCCAAGACTGACTTATGCAGTAAGACTGGTGATGTGAGGAATCAATGTACACCACAAACTCTGAGGTTTTAAATTGTTGGTATTGAAAAGGGTTTTGATACAAGCCCCATCATTATTTTCTGATTGGATCATTTATTGGAATGGTGCAGTAAATTAACAAGTAGACGAACCCATATCATTCAGGTGTCCAGCAAGTATAATACTTTTGACAGTCTTTGAGATCATACACTTAAAAGGGAAGTGCATTTAAAAAAAAAAAAAGGCAGAGGAAAAAAAAAACTTTGAACAGCTCTCCTTCATGAAGCAGAAGAGCAAGAGTAAAGACAATTAGAAATGAAAGGTAAGAATGAGGATTCTCCCTGAATCTCAAAGTCTAATTTCTCTGTCCCTCTCTCTACTTTCTTCTACATTTTCTTCTAGTTCTGTTCACATTCTCCCTTTCCACTTCCCTTTTTTGTTTTGTGGTTGGTTTTTTTTTTGTTTGTTTGTTTGGTGTGTGTGGTGTGGTGGTTTTTTGTTTTTTGTTTTTGTTGTTTGTTTGTTTTTTGGGTTTTTTTTTTTTTTTGACTAAGTCCTTTTACCCTCAGGCTATTCAGGAAATCACTGAGATGTGTATATTGCACATTCTTGTATGCTTCCCTGAAATTGGACTGAAATTGGGCCAAATTTGTTCCTTTTTTCCCCTTCATCCTTCTTTCATGTGTCCAGTCACCTGCTTTGGATTTACGTTTCTTTTTTGGGAGAGCTTTCTAGATCTTGCTTAAATGCCTTCTGCTACCATGTCCCTCTCTGTGAGAACATTGTTTGATGAAGAAAGTTAGTACTGGAAGAATAACACCAGCTGGGACTGGCGTTTGTTTTCCTCAAATAGTATTTAACAGGAATTTAAATCACCAGGTGGATAAGTGCAGAAATTATGGCAATTTGCCCAATTGCAGGAATAGCTTTAGATTTGTCCCTAAGTTTGTTCTGGCATAATTCCTAATTAATTTACCAGCTGGTCAGTCATACCCTTGATTGCTGTTTCTGCAGGTGCCAACTCCATCCCTGCCGCTAGTATCTCTATTTATTTGCCTATTTAAAGGTTCAGTTGCTTTAAGCCTTTTTCTCTTAGGATGTGTTACTCATTTTGCAAGAGTGGTTACTTGTGACTATAGCGAGCACCAGAGCCTGATACAAAGCCCATGAAGTCCATGGAAAGGATTGTGTTATCTTCAAATAGTGGTTGGATCAGGTGCACAGAGACATCAGGTGGATGTTTTGCTCTAAATATAGATCAGTTATGGTTCTTCTGAGATCTGCCTGGTTAGACTAATGTGAATCTCTCAGGAAGGATTATGGGCTTTTTTTGTTTGATTTGTTTCTGCTGCCTTCTTTAAAAGGAGAGGAAAAAATACACCCAAATTATTTCATCAACTTTATTCAGACTTTAACAATTTTATATAGTGAAACTCCAGAGCATCTCAAGCTGCTCATATTTGAAATGAAAACCCCTGCAATTTGTAAACTGTCAAACTTAATACAAGATCTTAGTGTTAATAGGATTTTATTGACTTCTACCATCAGCAGAACTCCAGGTTGATAAAGTGCCACAAAGGAAATGGAGATACAGTACTCATTTTACTTGCATCTCCAGAGCTGTGTAAATTTGACTGCTGGATTTATGATAATCCAGCTCATTGGCCATTGCTCTGTGGGGGGAGTGGGGACAAGAGAGGATTTCTGGAAATGGGAGACTTTGCAGAGCTGTAAAATCAGACTGTGTGGAGATTTTTGTGAAAAATGGATTAAAGTATAGGTATCCAGTTACTGTAAGAGAACACAAAAAATGTACTATATTATTAATTTCATATGTTTTTGCTGATCTCCTGCCAGTTTTCCTTCTCTCTGCTGCCATAGGCAGCTTCATTTGCACAGTTATTTTTAAGCATTGTTGATAAAATTAGCACGGTAGAATGAACGAGTGCAAGACTAAGAATATTAAGAGAGTGAAGCAAAGTGACAATGTGAACCTCATGAGACTTGCAAATTACGCTTTTTTTTTTTCTCCGTGTTCATTAAAGGCACAACCACATGGTCACAGCCTTTAAAATGTGTGGGGAGTGGGAAGAGGTTGTAAGTTAAGTACAACATCAAGGTCCTCAGAGATGAGTAAGAAAAATGAGATGACTGGTACTTACCATAACACCAATCAACTCTTGTCTTCCAGGGAGAAAAACATGGTCCCTTGTCTTTTTAAAGAAGGGGTTGTATATTTAAAGTGACTAAAGTCTCTAATGTTTCAACTGTTCTATAAATGCAGCTGTAGGAAAAATGTATAGTTCTGAGAAGAGAAACATCTCTCCAGTGGGTACCAGTTACTGAGGTGGTCTTATGCTGAGACCACTAATGTCTTCAGAAGAGTGGTAAGAAGCAACTGGGAAAAAGACCCCAACACCTGGTTTCAGTTGCTGCAGTGTTTCAGTTTTTCTTCCCAGTCCTGCATGTTGTCCTTCCTTATTTGCACCACTTGAGACCTAATTGGTATTATTGTCAAACTGCTTTCTTCACATCCATAATGAATTTCTCACGGAGAAAATATAATCTTGCTCAACGTCCTACAGCTGAAATAGCTTGCTTTTTCAATAGCAATTTCTTTACTACATTTCATCATTCATTTTGGTTATTATAAATGTCACAGATTTTTAAATAATAAAAACAGAATTATCTCAGGTTAAAGGAAATAATTACTAAAAATTTGCTGTTCCTGCACCTTTGTCTATCAGTTTACTAGTCTAGCAGTTTTAAAATCTCTGAGAATGAAAGACTTTTTTCTTTTTTCCAAAAATCAGTGTACTAAGTTAATGTGCTCATCCTCATGTAGCTATTGTTCTTAATACTGAAGGAAAGGAGCACTAGTGGAACTCCACTGTCTGTGGCAAATAGACATCATTCTTTTCCATTCCATAATTACATCAGTGAGAAGCATTCAATGTAATGCCTACGGTTGCCTGATATTGTTGCAATCAGATTTGGAAATTCTGACACTTCAGGCCTTTACATTTTGAGTTTGTGTATTTTCTGTCTCCTTGAGAGGAGTAGTATTTTGCTCTTTCTACTCAATGAGATAATGTGAAAAGTTCCCCAAATTATCTTTATTGTTATCTGTGGATAAACATCTGCCTTTTTACTGGAAATTAACATCTGAAAAGTTTTATATGAAACTTGAAACGTTCTGATAGCGCAACAATATAAGGGTGTGTGTGGGAATTGTAGTTAGGGCTGTTGAAGTGACTGTCCTTACTGGCAAGAGCCTCGGCCCTGACTGTGCATCTCCTTATGTGACACACCACCTCCTGGGAAGAATGAAGTTGGGATGCTACAGAGCAGAGAAAGAGCATTAGATCTTTGAAGGTAACTGATGATTAGTCAGAAAGCTGTATTTCCAGGAATTCTGACTTTGATAGAAAATCCAGAAAAGTGTATAAACTCTGCTGATGACAATAACATTTACATACCCATTTAGTGATGTCAAGACCTAAGCTTTTGTTTTGTCTCCTGTAATTTTATCCATAGTTCTCTCAAAGCCCCTAGCTCTTATATTTTAATGTAAATGCAGAACCATAAGCTTTCCTTTTAGATAAACTTCACCACTCAAAGTCTGTGAAGGAACTGTACTCTTTAAAGGTTCTTGGAGACATAGTTACAAGGGGATTGAATTGCAGGATGAGGGTTGCTGGCATTTGTTTTGCTTATTTATCTGGATTTATTTTTTTCCCTCTATGTGCATCTCTGAGTTTCACATATCGTCCATCTCTCAGATTTGCAGGAAGCACAGCATGATCCTTGAAAATATGTGAATATTGATGTGCTGTTACTGATGTGTGATCTAAAAGCCATGCTGGATTTGCTGTACCGTTTTTGTTTTGTGGGGTAGGTTTATTTAACAAGGATAAAAAAGGGGGGGGAAGCAGCAGAGCAGGCACTTTACTAACCTGACTTCCCCAAGTTCTTATAATAATAATCATTTCCTATATTTATGAGATTCTCACAAGTGATCTCCAGTCCTAGTGAAGGAAAACATACATTACATAATTCATTAAGCCCCAAAGGCTTTTTACATATATTACCATTTGAAAAAAAAAAAAAATCTGTTAACACTCGGGGCAAATGATTTTCAGTATAATTAAGGAAATGAATTGTGGCAGCAAAACTGCAAGACTTGAATAACTAAACCACAGTGATCTCTTCTCTTATTTTTTTTTTTTTTCATCTTGCTTCAGTACAAATTGCAAATGGCCCAGACAGTAACTCCAGCACTTCCTGATTGATCTTTTTTGGTCTGTGTCACGTATGCTCGTTGTGACAGTTTTACCACTTGAACTAAAATTACTGTGTGTAAATATTGGTATAAAAAAATCCCCCTCATGCTCTTCTAGAGCAGATGGAAATTTCTAAGAGGTACTGTGGCATGAAGAACTTAGATCTGCTCATACGAAATATTCCTTCAGACCCCTAAGAGCAGGGAGTGAGCTGAGCATGTAAACAGAAATGCATCTGCATATCAACAGAACAGATAGGGGAGGACTCTGAGGGAGGAATTCTGTATGTTTGGAATTATGCAATTTTTGGTTTCCATGAGGAGCTATTCAGGTCTACGCAAGGAACTTGTTACGATCTTCTGAATGTTCAAATAATATAAAACTCCCATGGTATTACAAGCCAGGTGTCTTAGTTTTTATATGGTTTTGAAGAACTTTAAGCAAATCCATTAAATTTGTTTTGGGTCAAACACATAGATTGCCAATTCAAGTATTTACATATAATTGAACTGGTTTTGACAGCAGTAGCTTAGAACACAGCTTAACAAAGATGAATTAACAAAACAATTAACTTCTGAATATGTGCTTTTTGGCTAAAGGAAAATTCCATGCAGCAACTATCTCACATTACAGAAAAAAATGGCAAATCATTACTTTTTAAACTTTGAGACATTCTCTAGAGGGGTTTCGATTCAAAGGAATATCTAGTAATCAATAAATGGAACACTTTCTTTCACCTTCATCAATCCTTTCTTGACAAACATGAGTTTTGTCTCTTCACTTAATGTTTACTCTTTGATAAAAACGGAATGGAATTATTTATGTAATGTGAAAGACTGGTAGACTGGATTTATTAATATCCAAGTTCATGTTATTGCTTATCTCTTTACAAACTGAGACCACTATCATCTGTTCTCCTGTATTAGCTGCAGTCTGACAAAGCAGTTCTTTTGTCAGTATCTATATAGGATATGGAGGTGTGAACATTTCTGACATAGCGGGTGACAGGCTGCGTTTAAGAAATTCTCTTGAACAACAATACTAGAAGTAAATTGCCTACATCCAATCAATAATTTGCTTACTGTGTGTGAACTTCGTGAACTAAATGGAACCTAAGAGAGACATCTTGCTGAGCTTACTGTAGTTCTAGTGACTGGCTAACGAGGTGTTTACATTTTGATTACATTGTGTTTTAAATGTGTTTGAACATTATGTTCTAGAAGAGATTAATGGATTACTTTTGAGAATCCCTTTCCTATTCATGTACAATTTTTTTAAATAACTGAAAATGGTGATATTTTAAAATATCAGGATTCTTAACAATGAATACATCTTATGAATTGAAAGTACATCTGTTTTTGAAGCCAACCGGTCCTTCAGCCCACACATGCTTAATATTGTTCATTGTATCTGTTAGATACATTCAGGACAGTATTTATCTAGTTATAGGAATGGTTCATAACCTTGAACTTGTCTTTGAGATTTGCTTTGAGAGATATGATGATACCTGCAGGTGATACATTGTCAGATCAAACAAAAGCACGGTAATGTTTCTGCTGGCATTTAGACAATGTGAACAATGACTGTTTAATGGTTCTTGCTGGTGACAGTGCATGGGACAGCAGCACTGCTGTCAGGTGGGGAACAGCAACCTGATTGTTTGGCTGACTGCAAAGGTTAGGCTTCTTCCTTTTTTGTTGTAGATAGTTTTTATATGTCCCAAACAGAACAAACTTAAATGATAAAAATCCTTCAGATAATTTGGATTTTATGTCCTCTTTTCTCCCAGTGCAGTACATAAACACTTCACATTTTATAACTGCATTTATGATTTAAAAAAAAATACTTGCAAGCTCTGGCAGTATTTATCAGTCTTCAGTGAAGGAAGAACGGAGGGAAGCAGCTAATTGACTTCCCAAATGTATTGTTAACATCTAGGAGTGGTTAAGCCCTGCAATGTAGTCTCATTCTGTTTGGAATGGATAGAGAGGTTTTGTAATACTTGATGAACTATGAGTTATACACCTTGTTTGGCCAAGGAAAGGTTGTAGTGAGCACTTTGAGGTTTTTTATATAGGCACCAGTTTGACTGAGAAAAGGTAATGTCTTCAGACCTGAAAACATGAGAGCACCAAGCTTTCTAAATGAGGCAGTCGTCCAGGTGGAGAGGTAAAATTGTGGCACACTGTGGATTAAAGAAACACTTGTTCTTGGACTTAACCTCTATCTGTGCATGTACGGAGTTCTGGAAGTGGTCAAATTACTTATTAAGGTGCTGTCAGTAGAATTTTCAGTTTCAGATCCCTTTTTATCGAATGTGGCTGCTCATTTGCATCTAATCATTAAATTTAAGTGCCTGAACAAAAAAGGAAGCAAAACACAGTAAGGAAGTGTTGCACATTGACTTCTTTGAACTTGTTCCTTTTAGTGGAGAGCTTAATAAAAAAAAAAGTTTATTCAAAAAATTAAAGCAAATTCTGAATAGCTGATAACTCTGTCAATGCTTACTCGGTAGATCACCCCCTTCCTCACTGAATTTGGAAGCATGAAAGGTTATGTTCTATCTGAAATGGACTTTGAGTCACAAAATACTTTCCTGTGGTGCTGGTTGCTAATGAAATCTGTCCATTTTTTTACCTTTTTTCATAATAAGTACGTTGTCAGAGCAGTCATTCTTCTCTTCAGATATGTAGACCCATAATTTCCTGTACAGACTTTATTCAAGAGGATATACTGGGCTTTTGTGCTCAAATTTGTACTAAAATCTGGTCTTGAGGACAGATGAGTACCTATAGCTTTCATTGACTTTCTGATGCTCTGTTTCACCGAGCAGGCAATTGTACATTAGAAATATAGCTGTCAGTTCAGGGTGGCACTGACAGGGCATACTAGGTTCTTGAGAAATATACCATGGGAAGCTGAAGACTTGGTAATGAACCAGTAATTTTCCTCATGTTGTTTTTTTCCAAAACTGTGTACAGAAAAAAACTGCTAGAATCTTCTCCAGCTTATGCATAAACAGATTTTCTGATACTAGAACTCATAGCTTAACATTGTGCATTTTTGCAAGTGTAATATTCAATGCATGTTCTTATTTATCAGTAATTTTTGATGCACAATTGGGAGTTGAAAGCTGTTGTGTTCTCCTGTGTCAGACCCGTAAAGAGGACACTATGAATTGGAAAAAAAACCTTGCCCTCTAAATATGAAGTAAGACTCCTGCAATGCAAGGTTTGCTAGCTACCTATTGAAGGTGTGGGCTGTGAACTGCGAAACAAAGACCTGTGTCAGGAGAGACTATTCCAGCCCTTGTTATTTGATTTTTGGTGAACTCTATTGTCATGGACATTTGTCTCAAATATCTCAGAGGTAGGGCTGTGAGATTTTTCTGTCAGACACTAAGCCTAGAGCGAGTATCTGCCAAGTTACTCAAGTGCACGTGTATCCAGTGATTCCAACTTCTGTCACTTTCATGCAGAAAAAACAAGAAACTTAGTGATGCTTAAGTTGTGTTAGGTTTGGTTTAGTGTTTCCCTTTGTTTCATTTCTCCAACCAGGATTTTTAAAACCGTGTATGTACATACGTATGTATACATAGGTACACATACATTGACTTCCCTCTTTTTAAATAAATTTGTTGCTCTAAAATTGAAAACCAGAATGAATCAATGTTTGAAAGATGCAGCTTGAGTCTGAAATAATTTGTGGGTGACTGGGTTTTCTGTATGCATTCTGCAGGGTTTCCATCTGAAATTGCTTGTGTGAGAGGAAGCACTCTTGTGTCTGTATAATCCATACCCAGAAAAAAGATTTGCAAGTGCTGCAATAATGATCAAATTGTCTGCTTATGTCTCCAGCCTGTTCAGGCAGTCCTGTAGACTGATATCTACATAACCAGCTTAGGAAATGTCATTAAAAATAATAATTCCTCTGTGGAAAGTACTTACTGATTCATAACACTAAATTACTTGTCATTCTTGTATTCAGCAGAGCAATTTATAGGTCATACTTATTCACTGCTGTAACTTTGGGTACTGATGGGTTTGGTAGAGCTTGTCGTTTGGGTTTTTGTATGTTTTCTGGCTACTGAAGCTGGTAGCAGTGAAATTTAAAATGTTGCCAGAATCAGAGTATTATAGACTAAATTCCTTCTCTTGCCCCCCATTCTCCCCTTGGAAACTTACAATGTTAGCAAATTCATAGCATTTGCTTGCTTGCCTTCAGGAAGCAAAGCTGTTCAAGTAGTTTGGAAGTAGTTCAAGGTGAGCTGCTAAACATTTGAGGGCTTGCTTAATATGCAGAACTCATCCAAACACATTTGGTCTAGATATGTCAAGTAAACAGAAGAAAACACTCTTATGGAAAAGGCATTTTTGGTATTTTGGATTTTTTTCCCCCCACTTTTTTCCATTTTGATAAAACCAGAATTCACCACTCTTGTGTCCCTCCAACTCATTGACATCCCCCTGTCACCCCAAAAAATAAACTCATGTTTGTTTTAAATAAATAACCTTTTTCCCATTGCAGTCATTCTGGTTGAAGTTTAAAGCTGAACTTTGTACTAAAATGGCAGTTTCGTTGAATCAATAACCTTCTATCTATTTTTTATTTCTAGCTCTAAAGGAAGCTTTTTGCACTGTTTGGTTTACTTTGAATGTTAAACATCAAATCAGCTTGGCATACAAGGTAAAACTTCAGCAACACCTCCATGTTTCTCAGAATGAGTTTTGAACTGTTTCTCTATAAGCAGAGACTTGATATGAATTCTTTCAGGTTCGTTGTTCTTTATCCATATCTGCTTTTTTCTACTTCAATTCTGAGAAACTAGATTACAAAAATTACAAAACAAATTAGAGAGTTTTTGTCCTTAATGGTTTAATTGTTTTTGAGTGATAACACCACTATTTGTGGGTGGGTTTTAGGTACAGTCCATATGCATACATCTGTTTAGACCTAATGATTTTTAGTTATTTTAGTGTGCCCTGCAATTACAAGCTTTTGCCAACTATGTTAGAACTAGTATTTGACTCATGGTTGGTTTACAAAATCTGCTATCCACTAGCTTGCTTTGGGAACAAGCTTTGAAGACCAAGTCATATGACCCTTTCTTGCTTTGTATGTTTTTTTTTCTGTGTTTTTAAGTTTCAGTTTCACATGATGTCATAAAACAGTGTAACATAGTGCATAACATACAGAACACAATGACGTCTAATAGCGAGTGCTAGAAAAATGTTTAGGTTAATTTTGTGTAAGCATGGGAAGTATTTACTTTCTATTAATATGAGAGATATCTGACAGTTGTCCTAATGTACAGAAAAAAAGGATTAAACAGAGTCCTAAGGGATATTAAATCAAACACAAGAGTTCCATTATAATAGTAACAATAGTGTTTCACAGTTGTGGTGGCACAGATCCTTTCAGGTCATGCTCTCGGCAAAAAAAAAAAACAAAAAAAAAAAAAACAACTTTTCCTGAGATATTTAGGAGACTTACATTCACTGCCTTATTTCCTCTGAGGTGCCTGATTTTTAGTAAAATAAAAATTAAATCAGGTAATTTAGGAGTATAGTCCTTAGTACTCATGGAGCAAATCTTCTGTGTCTTAGTGGAACAAATTATACTGCCTGCTTAGGATATCACTTTCTGCTTTCTGCTCATTGAGGCTAGATGAAAAATAAATGGTGCTCACAGGTAGGGAACATCCCTCAAGGCAAAGAAGAGAAGCCAGCTCTGCAGTCAGCTACCCACATGTAGCTGTTTCCCTAGCATTCTGCCTCAGCAGCGAGGTTAGGGTTCACTGCTGAGGAGAAGCCTTTCTCATCTCTCCGGTATTCCATGTGATGCATATTTTAGAAACTCATGTCATTTACAATACTGAAGATAGCTTTCTGGCTCTCTTCATCTCTCCCCGAAATGGTGCACAGCACCAGCCCTGCTTTAGGCATTTCCCTGCCCTTCATGAACTTCAGTACATGTTCCAAGCCCAGCTTCTTCTGTCCCATACAGCAATGTTAATATTTATTGGTTTATTTATTGTAGCATCTTAGCACTAAACTTCCTATAAAATAATACCATACCTTGCAAAACTTATGGAGTCTTTGCATGCCTATTTTCTCTTTCCAGTTCTCCTGCTTCTTATGTGTTGGGTATATATCACTTTGGTTTATCCCTATATTTGAAGAATGTGATAGTGTTCCTTTGTTTCTTTCCTCTGACTGTTGCGAGGCTTTTTTTTTTTCTCCTCTAAATTATACATCCTTCCAGATTTGTTATCCTCTTTCTAATGTCTTCACTCTGGGTTTTAACCAGGTCCTGATTCACCATTCTCTCTCTGTCCACTCCTCACAGTTCTTCCCTAAATACTCTTTTTCTATCCTGACCTCCTAATCTCTTTCTTTCTCCTTTCACTGAATTGAGATTTCCCTTGTCTTCAGGGCGAAGTGGGTCTAGCCTTAGCTTGGCTTGTTGCAGACATGCTCTTGGGACTTAGAAGACTAAACCAGCAAATCTTCATTTTGGCAAGTTAGTCAGCAGAACTGATGGAATGCACACAGAGAGGAGGTCTGTTGGGTAAGAGGTTGCCATGCTCACTAGTACTTTTCAGAACTGGATGTTAAGCTTTTTAAAGAATAAATAAATCCACCAGCATGAAACTGCAGACCATGTCTCCAGCTAATTTCTTAAGGTCCATAGTATCAGAAGGAATGTAGTCCAGAAGCCAATGCCGCTACTTATGGCAGCAGAGAATTTGGCTGTCAACTTCTGTGATTATAATTATTGCTAATATACTGCTTAAACACTAAAATGATGTGAAAATATCTGCAATTTTTGGATTGCACCAATAAAATGTTTACTCCTTCCCTCCAATTTGGCAGACCTTTTGTTTAGAATTTTTTTCTTCAAAGAGAAGATGGCACACTGTCCTCTTACACAATTTACCTGGAAATACACCTGTGAAATGGCAAGCACTACAGAAAGGATCCAGGGGAAGTTTAAATTCTGCCTCTTCTGGTTTGTTCCCCTAAAAGGAAGGGGGTATGATGTGGTTAAAAAGGGTGTAACTCCACAGGGATGAGTACTGGCGATTAAGTCCATATGCACTTCATCAAGAGTAAATTAATTTACTACAGATAGTCTTTAAACATATAAGCTACACATTGTTTTATTCGGTAAATAAATAAGACTATCCTACTGGAGATTATTGCTGTTTACCCTCAAGCTATTTACACACTAAAACTAATATTGTTGATCAGTTTTCTTCTTCTGGATGTCTCTCAGATCTAATTCCTTCAATATATAAGAAACAAATTAATAGGAACTCTAGACAGTTTATTTTGACAGCAGATACTTATTTTCTGAGCAACCTGACAGTCATCTTGTCTCAAGGAGCTCATGCTTTCTTCCTCCTCTTTCTGGTGATGGAAATGGAGCATTCCATGGTAAAAGGGCATTCTTGATGTATCTGCATTGCTTTAATTTTGTTGGTCTTGGCTTTAATGGTTTTTTTTAATACAAACTGTAAAATTTGGCCAAATACTCCTATAAACTTGTAAATGTCAAGAAGGAACAGGATAGAGGCGAAGCCCCATGGTCGTGCAGTAGTGTTGGCTGGCACGTGCAATTGCAGTTTGAGTGACTTCTGAAAATCCAGATGCTGTTAGGTTGTTTTCTTCCAGAGTTCAGTGAAAGAAAACAAAACAGAAGTCCCTGCAGAAGCATAGTCCTTGCATAAAGACTGTAGGATTTTTAGAAACACCTCTCCAAGTGTGGAGACACTTCTTGTTCCCTCTGTGTTGAGCTTAACTCTGAATGCATAAAATGTAATTTATGCACCATGTAACTATGTGCCTTGAGAGATGTTTTCCTAATTCTTCCCTAAGGATTTATGAAGAAAGCAGGTAAAAGCTGTCATCTGAAATGTGCTGAGACAGCAAGGAGGTGTTTTGGCATGTATTCATATATTTTTCTTCCTTCTTCTATTTATTTAAAAGTATATTTTGTTTTCAAGTATTGGTTGACCATACTAAATTGTTTGGCAACAAAGGCCTGGAGTTCACTGTTCAAACTGTGGATAAGGAGACAGCTGCCCATTTTTTGTGTGTGTCTAATAATGCCAAGCAGTAAGGGATTCTGTGAGTGAGACTTCTGAAGACATCCTGTTTAACATATCTGGCTTTTGATACACCCATGCATAAAGAGGAGGCAAGAAAACTTGTATAGGCTCTAAAACTAGAAAAATTATTGGATGTGTTGCATCTATTTAAATAACGCTCTGGAGTCTCACAGGGCTCCTATGAGCAAATAAGACTGCTTCAAAAGGTTGGAGACCTACCAGACTCAGTGTGCCATGGAAACTGAAATATTATCTCAAGCTTTTTGTAGTGCATCAATGCTATTTGAATGAAAAAAGAAGCATTTTCAGAAGTACTTAACCAAGGAATTTTCATTATTTCAGTACTTTCAAAATGTTATCCCAAGAAACGTAAAAGAGAACAGTGAAGACAAAACTTGGTGTTTCAGACTTGGAGTAAAAGGTGATCTGAATGCATGATACACATTTTCTTCCCCTGTAGTAAAAACCAGTCAACTTCCA
This sequence comes from Pterocles gutturalis, assembly GCF_000699245.1. Lineage (NCBI taxonomy): Eukaryota > Metazoa > Chordata > Aves > Pterocliformes > Pteroclidae > Pterocles > Pterocles gutturalis. The sequence continues at coordinate 26,845 of NW_010126602.1, forward strand.
GGAAATGCTACATGTGAATATGGGATTTTAATGAGAAATCAGTTATATTGACAAGAAAACTGAGAATCAGCATGTCTGTCCATCTCTGATAAATCATATGTTTTCAGAGGGACATTTGTAGCCTACTGGTAGTTTGAACACTCGGCTATTAGACTAGGAAGATACAGATTTCTTTTGACTTCTTACTAAGGTGCCACTGAGACATTATTTACTAGACTCGCTTCAGTAACTTCTGGCAAATATTTCAAAACATCCTACAAGGCTTTAATTTAGTAATACTGAGGTCATGTCAAACTAAAAACTTGAGCATTTTGGATAATGCAACCCAAACACTTCTGGTCATGCAGTGAACTTCACCTGGACAGTGCTTTTTCATGAAATTAGTAACATACTCCTGTTAGAATAACTTTAATATGGATGGGTTATTGGGCTTGACTTTGATTCCAAAAGAGTAGGAAAATTGAAGGCTATTTTGCTGGATGTTTTCTTCCTCTTCCTTCTGGGAAATCTGTTTAAACCTCTCTCTAACCATTTCTCCCTAGAGGTCTAATTTACTACTAAGAAATTTTCACATTGCTTTTGAACTGCAAAAAAAATTGCAACACAAGCAACATTTTAATGATTACCTGGTTATATTTAACATTCATAAAAATTCTCTTGTTTAGGGAGCTCAAAATAATTGAAAATATATTGTTTTTAAATTATGTATGGACTGTCAAAGTGGAGCACAATCAGGAAAAAGTGCTGCTTGTAAAACAGCTTCAGCTAAAATAAGCTTCCTGCATACCCCGGTTATCACGGCCAATTTTTTGAACAGTGCATCTAGCGCATAAGTTGTTCCACACAAGGTCCTTTATTCCAATGTGGCAGACTGTCCATATGTAAAGTTAGGTTACTGTATATCCAAAATCCAGCCACAAAAGGAGCTAACAACGTTCATGAGAGCAGTGAAGTGGAGAGGGCAATTTTTTGGCTGATAATACCTCCCAACAGAGCAGCACTGCAGAAGGAGCTGCTCCAGCACTGGTGTTGGGGGGGGCTGTTCTTCCCAACCCCGTTACCACATGCACGCACAGTTCACTTTAAACTTCTCTACCTGGAAGATATGTCATGCAGCCTAGATCAATGACATCGGAATATCCTGATGCCATATATCCACCAAAACTAGATTTTGGTCACAATTGCTTATCTCAGTTCAGCACACAGTGAAATGTTGGTGTGTTAACAGGTGGCACTAAAACACTATGTGGGTAACAGTGTAAAACTGGGTGCCTGTCTTTGTATGATGGCTTGTTATCAACATATAATCCTCAGTATGTCTCTTGAATGTGTTCTGTTCCAACACTTAAAATGTGTAGCCTAAGAAGCTGTAGGGTTTGAATTTGTGGTGGAATTTATTTGGATCCAGCGGACGCACCACTATGTTCTGGCACATGGACCAGTGGCAGGTTACACAGTTCATGTTGGTGTCTCTCTGGCCTTGTTTGTAGCTGCATTATTTCGCTAACTGCCAGGATGATGGTGCATCTGTCACAGCAGATGGAATGGCATAAGTGTTTTTGCAGAGAAGCCCAAGCTTTTGTGCTGGGTTTGAACTCTGTTCTGCTGTGGGGTAGGGAAGAGAGAGGGGGAGAGAACAGAAGACGCAGAGCACTGACCAGGGGTGTGGGTGGCCGCTGTCAGAGTTTATTCCATCGTACAGGTAGCAGAGAACTTAAGTTAGGTCTTCTGCATCTGAAATGTGCATTAACAGTGAGTAGTCTTTCAGGTTCTGACTCAATGAAGGTTTAAGTAAGCAGAGTGAAGAAGCTGTAAGAGTTTGGTTTTTGTCTTTTCCCTCAAAGTTCTTTTTGGACTGTTTTCATGTATGTAATGCATTTCATTGTTTCTTAGCTCAAATAGGTACGTACAATTTGAAATATTTTTGGTCAATACAGTATTATTTTAAGGAGGCAATGTTCAGATAGATTTTTTTTTCTTTCCACTTATTTCTATACAGACAGATGCAAACATATATACTGATCTTCGGAGATAATTATTCCTTTTACAAACTCCTTTCTTGTTAAGACAAATCCCTTTTATCTATCAAAACAGACAATAATTGCAAGCAAATTCTAGTATTTGACTTTTTTGTAAGAGGAACTATTATGCTAGAACTAAAATAACTCATTGTGATGGTAACACATCACATGATAAATAACACATTGTGGTAGTGTAACATCAACATGAGCATTTCCCCACTCACCCAGACACCCTTCCCAAAAAGCTCTCTTTTGACGAATGGTTAGTCTTGTAAAGCCAATGTACTGGAAGATGTCCTGCTCAATCAGAATTATCTGTTTGTGGATGCTAAAAATATTTATTTTAACTGAGTACTTTCTAAAGAGTAGTTTTCAAGGTAGATAACATTCATATCTGCTTCAATGAGAAATGCCTTTTGTCAGAGAGATCTAGATCCTCTTTATCATTCATTTCTGTGATATTTCCAATGACTTGAATTGTCTTGAATCAGAGTAAGGCAGTACTAACTCAGTGGGTTTTTTTATGTTCACCTTACTATATAAAGGCCTGGCTCAATATTTTTTCTATTCACAACATTACAAAGACATGCAAGAACTTAGTATACTGAAAAAACCTCTGAAGTTGTTGCAAATTATATTCCTAAAAACATCTCGGAGTCATCATTGCATTTCTGTAAATACTTCTAGTTTTGACAAATGGATATTTTATTAAAAAAAAAAAAAAGTCACTGAAAAATTTCATTTCTTGAGTCATTTTTTCCTGGCCTTCAGTTGGAATGGCAGAGTGGAAAGATGCTCCTATTTTTCATATATCCAGGATTTCATAGTGTAGATCTCAGGAATGTTGCAGTTGAGACAGTTTTCCTTCCATTTTGCCAGCTCAGCTGAGCACTGCTGTTACTATGATTTAAAGTGAGAACCTTCTGTTTCTGATGTTGAGGAGCCTTCGTGAACTCTTCAGGCAGAGTCTAATGCACACAGATAAAGTCAAGACAAAGTGATAAAGACAGCTTGTTCCTGAGGAAAGTTAAATATTTTTTTCTGGCTAATTTATGTGACACCTAAAGGGAAACTGCAGAATGAAGCATTTTGTAACATCGGGTCTGCCTACAAATACCGCTAATAGAAAGGGACAGTAACTTGTACACTGTCTGATGCAATTTATTATTTTATTCTGTACTATTCAGATACAAATGTGTTTTTCATTTGTATTTTGTTTTCCTTGCGCATTGGAACAGCTGCTTATGAGAACTGAGTGGCATCTTTAAATTATCTTTTTTTAATGGAAATTATCAGTAGCCCAGCTTGTGAGAGTTTGTTGAAAGACTTGATCTCCCAGTTCCTACTTGGGAGACAAATTCATGAGTGTCTTAGCAACTTTCCCAGTAAGTAATGTCTGTACAGATCTGCACTGAACTCCATGCTGAACAGAGCTGGTGTTACTTATATTCAGAGCAGACACTGTGCTTCTGCTCCCTCCAAAAAGCCATGAGGGCTACCTCAAACCCAGAGGGCTGGTAGAGGGAAAAGAGAGGTTAAAAAAACCCTGGTCCTTCTAAACAGATATATTCGCTTAAAATACTTGTAAACACCCTGTCACTCCACCCACCCTTATTTGTCCAGAGTTAACTAGAATACTGTCATTTGTCAGGATACGAGACTGATCACAATATATCATGGAAGTGTATATTCTGTCCCTTGTACACTGAACACAATCAAATACTTCACTATTGGCCAGTCACCTTTATTTTCCCATCAGTAAGGACTGTGTTCTGTGAGGGGCTACCTTTTAGAAGTAATTCAGCTGCTAGTATACCATGAGTAAATGGCAGGCTTGTAGAGCCACTGCGAAGCCGCCCTGGAGATGTGGCTAATGCCTGACATAATGGGAACACAGCAGCCTGGCAGGAGACCTCAAATGTGGCTTGAGCTGTTAAATTCATCAGCAGGAGGAGGTTTCAGCAGTACAGGCAGACCCCGTGCTGCTGGGAAAAGAAACTGCTCTATTCTAATTCCTCTTTTCCTCCCTTTTTGGTGAGACTCCAGAAGGAATGTGGAAGGAAAAAAAGCCATCCACCTTCCCTGAAATCACACCTATGCTGATGGGCTTTAATGCTCCTATTTTACTTCTAAACTGCTGCCTGCATTCAGTGAAAGCTGGAAATCAGAACTTGCTTGTTAACTAATTGCCCTAAAGAGTCTTCAAGAGTTGAATTGGTAGAAAATACCTTTCAGAAATGTAGGTAATAGCTGCATTTTGTATATATTTTTTTACATTTAAATAGAATAAATTGTGTTACTGTGCTGTACATCTGGGTGCAGAATGCTTATTACCGACAGGAAGCTTGTGGAAGGAGATTTTATTCTCTTTAATGTATTTTGGAAGTGAGATATCAGAATGATTTTTCATTTCTATTACTTTAGGGTAGCAAAATAAGGAACTGAAACTTTTCTCACTTGATTACCGAGATCCTCTCTAACTGTGTGTTTGTTGGCATCCTTTCAGTGCACTTTTGCTAAACTTGAGCATAAGAACTGGAACTTGCTAGTGAAAAAAAAAAGAGTTTTCCCAAAATGATTGCCTCAAGTGCAACCACTCAACCTGTATTTATTCATCTAAATGCAGATTTTAAGAATGTCATCCTATTTTTAATAACGTTGCAATTCAGGACACAATGCAGGAGCAGCTGACAATCAGATTCTAAGAGGTCTGTGCAAATGTGACATTGGTTCTGCTGTTGGTGCGATTAACAGCTACTAAAACGTTTAACTGCCCTGCTGGTGTTTGCAGTCACATGGATTTTACTGTTTTCACTCACTAAACCAATTGTTCCTATAGCTTATGCAGGTACACATTCCTAAACACAGAGGTGCTACATTGGAGATATTGGAAGCAAACCAGTTTTATTTTGCTTCCCAAATGCCTAGCAGATCTATTGGTCACCTAGTGTCATTTTAGTTGCTGAAAAATATCTTCAAGGAGGGAAGGAATAAATGCTGAACAACTGAATTATTTAACCTGATTGATAATAGCATATCTGACTGTGCCCTTATATTTGCGTGTGCCCTCTCAACAACGTGAATATGAGAGCAGAAGAAGAATTTCACCTGTTTTTATATAACTTTGCAATTCAGAACCGTGCAAAAATGTGCCTCAGATTTTCATGTGCTGAGTAGCTGAAGTAGGTAACTACCCCTTCAAGCTTTGAGGTCAATCTATTAGTGTTACTGAACTGCTTGCTGTTGTACCAGCCTGGTGCAAAGTATCAGTTTTACTCGTGTAAATTTTTTTGCAGCACCTCCAGAGCTGTGACCTGGTCTAGAGGAAGGAGAGCCATGCTGGGGCTTTGTCTGGGGAATATGATGGAAGAAAATAGAGAGAATGGGATGTTCATGATGAATCACAAAACTGCTACATGTAATTCTCCACTAATATGTCACCTGTCTTTTGCTTGTATTTTCTTGGGATGTTTTTATTAATTTCTTTTGTCTGTTACGTTTGTGTACTGTGGCAAAGTAGGGAATCAAATCTCAGAGTCCTTACCTATTAAACTCCAAGGATCAAGTGGCCCCATTCATTTATATATTGGCTCTTATGTCCTTAAGTCTCATTTTTAGAAAGTTTGCTGTTACTGACATCTTATTTTGGCAGGAAGAAACCATTTTTGCAAGCTTTTGTAGTCACAATATTTCAAGGGCTCCCTTTGCTCTATTTTTCCAGCATTCCCTCACACAAATCACGTTAGTACAGCTAACACAGGGAATGTGATTTATACCTTTTAAATTTTAATTATTTTTTATGTTCTCTTAAATTAAATCTAAGCTGATGACAAGGGGCAAACATCCTCTCTAGAGAATTTGAATTAGGGTCATTTCCATTATGGAACCTAAAATGAAAAGTGAATTCGTATCACAAGACACAATCATGTTCAGAGCCCTTTCCGAACCTGGCATTATGATTGAGTAGGAAGCAATACTTAAGTGGCTTGAAAATAATTTAATTTTTGAAGTTTTTTTGGAAGTGGTGGGTGGTTTTGTTTTTTTTTTCTTTTTTTTTCCCCTGCAGTTTCAGTTGCAACATTAGTCTCAACCTGCCCCTAGCCTCAGAACAGTTTTGGGTGTGCGGGGGGCTTGGGGAGGGGGGGCTGTGTATGTGTGTATTTCCAAATCCAACCAAGGAGAGAAACCAAGGCAATTTCATTGTGCAGGTGTGTTAGAAAAGCATTCAAATGAAATGTTCCCATCTACGACTTACAAGCTGGCAGAAAAAAAAAATGAGCTCCATAGACTACCTGTCATTGACGGAATTGTTAAATAATGGCTCCTATAGAATATCTGTAATAGCAATCTGTATAGGGATATGGTGGAAACACTACTTCCTAAACTTATTTGTTACCAAATGCAGACATTTCCCCTTTGGGTACCTCAGCTGGAGAAAAGGAAACATGTAAAATTGTTTAGGGAAGGCATATAGTAATTTACTGGATATATCAACCACAGTTGCTTTGAGAGACACTTTTCCCAGATGGCATATTCTGCCCATGGATTGTTCAGATCTATCAGGACATTTTTTTTTTTTTTTCTCCCCTGTACAGTCAGAAACACTTTACTTTTTTTGTTGATGCAAAAACTGGCAGTTTTGTTTTACAAAAGAACAGGGAATGGAAAATGAGAATAGAGCAAGACAAAGCACATTCTCACCTTAGCTTGGAGACCATAATAGAATGAAAACTTTGCTGTGGACTGTTGAGATCCTGTCTTGCTCCCTCCCATTAGTAGATCTGACAAAACAGGAGGAATAATCGTAGATTTTTTCCTTTCTTTCAGTATGTTGCCAGTAGGGTTTTTGTTTGTTTAAAAGCTTTGTTTATTGAGACTGCCCATTTTTTTTGTGGCATTTCCAGTTTAGTGCAGATTCTGCATACAGGTACTAGAAATAGCTGCTTATTTTCTCTCTGTAAAACAAGAGCAGCAAAGGTCATGGCTAATGCTGTATTCACTGCTCTGGGCAAGGCAGGGGGATGCTGCAGAACATCTAAATGTTGCATGTGTCAGCAGATGGGAGAATGTATGGGGTGAAAAAAACAGATAATATTTATAGGACCACTAGCTTTTAATGTTCAAGGTCTTGTAGTCGTAGAACCATGTAAGAAGTTCAGCTCTAATTACTAAATAGTAGTATATTGGTGACAGAGGAAAGCTTGAAGTGTGTAGTAAGACTTTGTATTTTCTGTATTCCCAACTCTAAAATGGTCTTTCTCTTTTTATCCCAGCTGTTCTTGGTTTTTGGTCTTAATTCTTGTTCTTTTTTTTTTTTTTTTAATGTGTTTTGCTTTGTTTATTTGTTTGTTTTTTTTAAGCAAAACTCATTGGTTTTGTTTATCCTGGCTAAGCAATCCTGGAAGAGCAAGTCTGACTCTCCTGCAGGTCCTCTCCGGACACCAAGACAGAATGGTAGTTTGCAGCTGAAGGTGGAGCTCTGGGGGCTGCAGTAGGAACAGGACAAGCTAAAAATGTGCTTATTGAATGCATGTCTGTCATTTTTATACCTGTGAGGCAACAACTAGGGCTACAGCTTTATTGCTGCAATTTTTAAAATAATATTTTAGATATTCATATTTCCATAAGTAGCTGGGTTCTTCCAGAAACAGTTTCCCTATTTAATCATAGTAACTGCATCTGTGCAGTTAGGACACATAGATGTGAATGAAATATCTCTCATAGAAGGATCAACTTTAGCAAATTCAGCCTAATTCTGCAGAGAAAAGAATCCTACTACACCCTAATTTGACAACACTGGTGATAGCTGCACCAATGAAAACTGATATAGAACATGCAACAGGGGACAGAAAAATAGTAAAGGAACCACGTGAATGCATAGAGTAGTACCTGTCTTGTCCTCTCAGGCTTGTAACATGATCTAGAAATCTTCTTGGTGATTTTTCTTTGTTTTGGTTTTAATTATTCATTTTTAATCTGTTAAGGAAAATTTTGCACAGTAGGAGCTTGGCCCAGCTGATGTCAGTGAGAATTTTGCTTGGCTGGAAAGGAGTATTCTTGGAAGTCACTTCCTTTGGTAGGATATTTGTATCTTTTATGTAAGGCTGAAGAAATGAAGAAAATAGGAAATTATTTCATAAGAGATGTTTTTCAACAGTTTTGAACCTTCAAAGGCAACCATATTTGGCTCCTATCAAGTTTCGGAGGCAGATTCCCTCATCCCCAAAGAGATAGAAACAGGAGGAGGATAGTTGAGTTATAGTAAAAATTCAGTTGAAAATGGTCTTCCTCATGCTGCTCTGAAGTATAAATATTCAATTAAAAGGAAAAATAATTAAGCCTTTATTAAACAAAAGAGCACCAGGAGTGATTATTACCGAAGCCCAAGGACAAGCGTAACTCTTGTACCAACAATAATGCAGATTTTGTGCATATATTATGGATTATATTCCCTTTTCAATGCACATGCATTAGCATTAATGGGCAAGAAGAACAAGATAGATCCACTTGCACTGCTGTCCAGTATTAACAACAGATTTCATTACATTCAGGCACTGACTCTTTTGATTCCTTCTGAAATAAATCCAAATATTCATTATTCAGGGACATTAGGGAATAAATTATCTTCCATTTCTAGAATGTCTACAAAAAGATAAAAATGATTTCATTTGGTAGTATAATTTACCTAACAGCGTTTGCAGTTTATTTTGTTCTGATTCTGTTGATTGTGGAAAGGGATGTTGTGAAGTCAGTGCTGCAAGTGGTGTTCGGTAATGATTGACCATGCAATAGTGTTTCTTCTCTCCATTTACTTATCCAATGCGAATAAGAGGAATGATTTTATGATTTGATGCGCTTCTCAGTGAGGCATAAGAGAAAGTTCTTTGGGAGTATCCCTTCTCTTCTCTGCAGCCAACGTAAAAGAAATCCAGTCTGAAAATCTCTCTGATCTGCCTGCAAACCTCTGCAATTTTCTGTGACCTTCATAGTTAACAGTGAAAAATAAGTTCATTTGCTGACTCCTTTATGTGAAAAACATGCTTTTGTTAGTATTGGTAAATACTGAGATCTCTTTCTTGTGTTTTTGGAAAAGATCTATTGTGCGATTTTACTGTTGCACTGGAGCTGTTCCGTGTGAAGTTACTTCTGCTTCTCTGAATGCAAGATTGAAATTCACTTCCAACAAACCTCTAAAGGTCTGTGGAGCCCCCATGGTGGCCCAGGTTGGGCTTGAAACTAAAATTCTTCCTAATTATGAAGAATTAATAGATTTTTTAGTTTTTATTCAACTACTTGCTAAAGTGTTAAGAGGTTAATAGCAGAATAGAAGACTCTAATTACGAAGTAAAACTTTGACTTGACTGAAGCATGAGTTAACTAGAGAACTAACTAAAGGAGTAATAATTATATATTATAACATTGTTTAAAATGTAAGAGATAATGAATTTAAAATGCTTGGTGTTGAGAAAATACCACACACTAGCATTGCTGGTAATTTTGGTCATGGCTGTATCCTTTCCTGCATAGCTGAGGTGCGTTATCCCAGCCCTTCCCTTCAGAACACACGGTGCGGATGCGGGGCTGGGGCAGGAAGGGTGGGCTGAGGACGGGGAGCCAAGGCTGGCTGGGCTCTGCAGCAGCAGATGATCCTTGGATCCTTGCAGAACGCATCTCTGCACGGGGTTCTCCATAACGGGAGAGAAGGTTTCAGGTGAGATGCAGGCATAGTAGCGTCTGACACTTTAAAACTGTTGTCACTTCACTGCCAGGGCTGCTGCAGAGGTGTCGACTTTGCTTTTATGTAGATATGATATAAAAAAGAGCAGCATGAGATACTGTCTCAACACTGGATGAGGCTGCGAGCAAGTCCTTATAGATATGGAACATCCAAAAAGCTGGTGTGGCTAATTGGATATTCAAACGTGTTTAGGTATCCTTAGACCGATAGCTGAAATAACCCCTGAATTCACTAGATATTTCCTCTCCAAACAAGCTTTTCAGCATGTCTAGAAATGGATGTAGACAAAAATTTTTCTTTTCTTTTTTTAATCTCCATGCACTATCCAGGAGAGAGAACATGAATTAATTAATCTCCACGCACTATCCAGGAGAGAGAACATGAATTAATTAATTTTCTCTGTTCTAGACTGTTTTGGCTTTTCTGTAGATTGCAGGAGCCATTTCTATTTTTCTCTGATGCAGTTCTCCACTCTTCATCTACTTATGTTATCCTGCAATATATGGAAGTTTTTGTCCCTGATCCCTGAGTTAAACTGCCATCTACATAGAAAAGTTAAAAATATCAATTGGCAGAATGTTTATATCTCCCTCAGGATGTGGCTTCACTCACCTCTATACGCAGATCACCTTCTACCAGCTGTGCTTGCCATTACTTTTTCTGGTTTCGAACGCAAAATTGCATTCATTCAAAGAAAATATCTTCTGCCTCTGCTTTGAGTAATGACTTCTTTCTTTAAACGCAGGGAAGTCAACTTTCCGCCTCTGCTTTGAGTAATAACTTCTTTCTTTAAACGCAGGGAAGTCAACAGTGCCATGCAGTTTATGGAAATACAATTGCTTGGCATTTGTTTGTTTCATTTCTTGCCAAGCCTATGGCAGTAACACAACACTGTTTAATTAGGTAACACTCTTGATCAGCCAAGAGGCAAAGTTCAACCCATTTATATCTAGTATAATATTTTAAAGAGCTTTTAAAAAAAATGTTTGTTTGTAAAGTTATAAATAGTGCCTCCTGTGAATAGCACAGACCAAAATACAAATGCTCTGAAGCAGAAGTGTTTGCTAGTGAAAGGAATGCTCAACTTTAACAAAATAGCAGAACACCTTCTTTCTATTTTCTTACCCAGCTAAGAGAGACATGTATCCTCCCTTAAGAACTGGGAGATATTATGGTATGATAGAAAATTTTGCACTGTCATTGAACCAAAACCAAACTCTCTATCTGGTATCTGTGGTCCTTGTTCAATGTGTATCTTGGTGGATATGTGAACATTTTCTTTAATATCACTGGAAAAAGTACTATGAGGACTGCTTGGTGTCTATAATAGAGTGGAAGTAACTCATATAAGAGAATGTCAGTCAGCTGGAGCACAAGTCATCAAAAATTCCAACTTGTAGACCTTAAAATTAACTCCGGAGGCAAGAGTACACCCTAGAAGATCTTGACCTCCATTATTTTAATAATTAATTCTTAGCCTTGTGAGACAAAGGTCTGGATGTTCATCTCAATATTCTTACTAATATAATATTACCCAAATAGAAACAGGACTACAGTAGGTTATTAATATAAAAATGTGCTGAATAATCAGAATTTTTGCAAAGAGCTATAACGGTAGAATTTGAAAAACTGTGCTTGCACATGCCTGCAATATGATAATCCTGAATCGTGTAAATAATGGAGCTGCTGTCACACAGAATCACAGAATCACAGAA
>NW_010126603.1:0-25248 GCF_000699245.1 Pterocles gutturalis
CGTTCTGCGGGCTGTCCGATGCCTTAGAGCCCGGGGCGAGCAGCAGGAAGGACAATCGGTGCTTGCATGGCCCCGTCTCGGGATGAGCACCCCCTGGTTAAATTGATGGGGGGGGGGGGAAAAAAAACTGTAGTTGCTCTTCAGATTTAAGTGCATCGCTTCTCCTATTGGCTTTTCTTGACAAGTTTCAGAGCGCAGAGGAGTTTGTGAGGGTGCTGTGTAGTTACGCACCTTCGGTTGGTTTTTTTGTAGGATGCTGCATGCAGAACTCTCAGGTCTGCGTCTGGTAGTTTCTTCAGTCTCTTGCCTGTGCTGAAATGTGCTGATGCAGTGCAAGGGAAATGTAATTCATAAGGCATTTGTTGTCCTTTGTATTATGGGATAGAGTAGATGGGTAACAAAAAAAAAAAAAACCAGTTCATAAATTGCGACATGAAAATCCCATGCCACTTAGAGTGTCTGGAGGGAAAGAAGCAGAGTTCTTTACCCATTGCTGTTTGCTAAGATATTTCAAGATGCCCAGAGACAGTGCTCTGGAAATGCCTTTCACGTTTATTTATGAACCTGAAATTGACTGTTCAGCCAAAGCCTTTACATTATTGAGGCAGCAACATACCTTAGGGGATTGAATATTATATACAAAATTGAGAGAGTGTTATGCACAAGTTGTTGCTCAATTAGTTTTTATTATTTCAGAAGTACTGTACTTTGTCTTTTATATAGTATACGGATCAGCAGTGTTGTCCTTGCAAAGCGAGCGTGGTGATGCTTCATACAAAGGATCACTGCACTTGGAGAGCAAATGTTGAAAGCTCTCATGTGAATGGTAGAATAATGTTGAAATTACCATGTTGCATGTGTTGACAGTATGTAGATACTGAAACTTTACACATGAATTTAAAATAATTAGCAGGGATGGTTTTCTGACTCTTCTATTGTCTGTTATCACGTTTTCCAGTAGGTTTATTTAAACAATGTGCCAAAGCAAACACGTGATTGGGGATATATCTGTGGGATTCTGCCCAGAGAATGGATGCTGCAAATTGAATACGTAGATCAAATCAACAGCATTATATTGGGGGAAAAAGTTTTAAAGATTACATACATAAACAGGCAAACTGATAGATGTCAGACATGTGCATTTGTTACAATGGATAGCTTTTTAACCCTATGCAGCTCGCTAACTTGTATTACAGAAAAAGATGAGCTCTGGGTAGATAGCTAACTTAAATTGGAATTAATTGACAAGTGAAGTGTTCCTGTTTTCAATATAATGTCTACTCTGCAGAAGTATTCTGTGGTTTAGTGTTAATTGTTTCTCAGTAATGAGTTTGGGAAGACATAAAAGTACTTGGTGCAGTCTGGACATGAGGTTATACCTCTGATTCTGTTGCCCCTCTCCCCTAACTATTATCAATAATGAATTTCATAAAAATACTTCATTAGAACCATTCTAGGTGCTTGCGGTCAAAACTGCGATCCTGAAAACCCTCAGTCTCTTATTATCAAGCTCTGAAGGTACCTAAGCACTGTGGGCAGTATAGCTAATAGCTTTAAAGTTCCTAGGATATCTGGTTTTTTGTTTTTTCCACATATATGAGAGATGATTAGTATGATGCCTGGCTCATGATTGTCTGCTTTCTGGATGTTGTTATTTTGTCATAGTCTCCTGGGGAGTTCAGTCAGGTGAAAATTCTCCGATCATGCCCAACATGTGCTGCAGAGTCAGTCTTCTATAAAGTGCAGTGACAGCTTTAGAAGACAGTTGGAAGAGGAGGTGCTGCTGCTGCTTTTTAATGACTGTTAGCTAAAGCATTTGATCAGAAAGTGATAGACCCTGCTTCAGATTCCTTTTTTGCCTGGAGGGATCAACCTATATCTTCAACTCTCTGGGCAAATATTCCAGTCACCAAGCTGTGTGTTGTCTTCAGTTGGGCTGGCTGAAGCTGTGTTAATATCCGGAAAAAGAATGCGTGATTCACTGAGCCAGGAAGAGAAGGTATAAGAAGATGTTGCCCTCCAAGACTGGAGACATGCAGGCTCTGATACTTGATTTCAGAAGTTGTTTGTTTTATATGTTCCTTGGAGCAAACATACGAAGCCTAATATTTCCTGCCTTTTTCTCCCCAAGTGCCTGATCATTAAACTTTAGAGCCATGCTTCATTATGTTTGTGTGTGTGTTTTTTTTTTAAACCTAGAGCCTTTTTTTTTAAACCAGCCTCAAATAGAAGAGGTGAACAGACGCTGCCTGGAAGAGAAGAATCTGACTTGCACCTTGTGTATTCTCCTGGAAGATGGAGATACTGGTACAGGTTCCTCCACTAGTGAAGGAATAAAACCATGGTGTTTCCCTTCTGCACTACCATCCTGCCTTATAAAAAGTGCACTGCCAACAGCTGTATTAAACAAACCAACAAACAAAAAGTAGCAGCACTGCTAAGTAAACATGGTACAGACTCACCCCCCGTGAGGGTTTGTGGGGTGGGAATCCTCAGAAGAGCCTTTTTGTATCTCTAGGTTGGGCGTTCTGCATGTAGAATTGAGGAGTCCCTCCTCTTGACTGTGCTTTCCTAGGGGCTCAATGTTGGCAGCTCCACGCTGAATGTGTTGATTTGAGATTATGCTGTGCTTAACATGCTACCTGTTTACTCAGCCATCTCATGCTGAAATATCCAGCCTCCCTCCGTACCGTGTAAGGAGCTTAGGCACTTGGGTTAAAATTATGGCTTCTTTGAGAGCTAAGAATGTGCAGGTGAGGGAGCTGTTGCATCCAGCATCTGGGTTTCATCTTCCGGGATGTGGCCCCAGTGCCTCTAAATGCTGGTTTGTCATAGTCATTTAGGCAGACTGGTGACTGGAATTTCTACTGTGGATGTGTTAATGGGATGAGTGTTTACATTGTTGACTTATTAAACAGCTTCTAGTATAGTGTCTGTATGTTCCTATTGTTAGTTTTATGTGTAGTTTTGTGCTTTGGTGCGTGTGTTCGTGTGCTGGTTTAGCCTGGAATAGTGCCATTCTCATCCAGGTAGCATATAGATTTCAAAGATTTTAAATGTGACGTATAGGAGAAGAGACTAAAATAACTTTTTTGGGTGTTTTTTATTTGATCATTAGCCATTAAAATGAAATTGTCAGAGAACTTTGACTCTCCTGGCCTTTTAAACTCATACAGGCAGATTTAAGCATGAGAAAAAAAACATTATCTGAGAAGTCTTTATAACTTTCGCATAAACCTGTATGTTTATGTTAAGCTTCAGCTTAGAGCTGTTTGATATTAGAGATAATACTTGTAGATTGAAACTTCTGCTGAGGAGTGACAGGTTTTTGATTTTTCCTTTCGTGTGTACGTGCCAGTGCATATTTATAATGTAGATGTGCTACACTGATATACAAGAAAACAGTCCAAAGATGTTTTTCTTGATGAGACCAGTATAAGTTTTTGAATGTTTGTAGTTGGTCTTGTACTGTTGTAGTTGGGATATTACTTGAAGGAGAGACCAGAAGGCCATTGAAAGGCACATTTACTAGTCCTGGACATGAAAGCCCCTCTGGATTGCTGAGTTTCACAGAGTCACTTGAGATACCGTGTAAAGTTCTTCCCAGGTGGAATAGCTGCAGGATTGGAAACTGGAACTATATGCAGCAGTGCCTAAATCGTTATGTTATCACCTGCTGCTGTCCTGAAGGTAGGCCAATTGTAAACTATTGTTTGATGTATGCCTGGAATTTTCTTGGTGGGCTGTGACTGCAGGCAGCGGGCAGAAGGAATCTTACAAACCACCAGGTTTATTTTTGGAGGAAATTTTGAAGCTCTCATGCTAAAGAGTTCCCAGAGTATCATACTGAGTAATGTAAACCAGGTAATGTTTCATAAACCTGAAGCAGGAAAATATTAATTAAAATTCTTTATTAAGACTGTCCACAGGGACCCACACAAGTGTAGTTGTATTGGTTTAACTCCCATCAATAGGATTGGCCCTTGAAGCATGCTTAGGTGGTTGTATTTATATTTGTATGCTCTTCTCTCTGATTGTTCTAGTTTAGTAGTACGTTTAGCACGTTGAGGTAAATATGAATAGATTTGAAGAAATGTTTAATGTATATTTAAATATTTGTTGTAAAAGAATGGGATACTTGTCAACATCAGATTTCATCTCTGTCCCAGCAATATGAAATTGCATTAGCAAAACAGATGTTTAAATGTGGTACTTGGCTTTCTACTGCTACCATAAACAAAAGTGTATCCTAGTTGGGAAGAACTTTTTAAACTGAGATATTGACAATTTTCTTTCATTTAGGCTGGCAGTACTGTCAGTGGTACAACAAATTGTAAATGAGGATTGCTATAGCATTTTATGAATATTTTGGGTTTTGTCTTTAACAGTGTTGTCATGACAGCCTTGGAGGCTGTGAAGTATTGGAGAAAAACAATATTAGTGAATGATATTTTAGGAGAAGAAAAAAGTAGATGAAATAATTGACTGTGTTAGGTGGGACACTGCAAATTGCCTTTGCCTTCTGGCAGCATATCACTTCCTCCGGGTTATTTATTCTTCCAGTCAGTAATTAGAACCAGTTCTTGCTCCCCTGCTGCGAAGGAATTGAGCTGCTGCTGATTCTAAGGACTGTGAGAGGACAGAGTTGAAAATCTCTTTTGCTTGCCTAAAAGAGTTTGAGCAGAGCTATTTCAGTTGGTGCAGTTGGGGGCTACTGTAGCATTGTATAATAAATTCATAACAGTGGGGTGACTGGCTTGGTAGACATGGGGCGAGCAGTGGATGTTGTGTTACCTGGACTTCAGCAAGGCCCTCAGCGTAGTCTCCCATGTTATCCCATGGGTGAATACAGACTCGTCAGGTGGTCTGTAAAGTTTTTGGAAAATTAGTGGGACCCATGACCTCAAAAGGGTTGTGATCATCAGTACAAAGTTCCAGTGGCAGCCAATTGCTGATAAAGCCTCTCAGGGGTTGATATTGGGGCTCATACTGTTATGTGTCTTTGTTAACAACCTGGGATGAAGGAATGGCATGCATCCTCAACATGTTCACAGATGGTGTGAAACCTTGGAGGAATGTCAGCCTCATGGTATCATGAAGGATAGGGCTGCCCTTGAGGGATCTCAACAGAAATGGGCTGCCAGGAACCTCATGAGATTTGACAAAGGCAAATTCTAACTCCTTCACCTGGGACAAAACAACCTCACATACCTGCTGGGTGGCAAGTTGAACCTGAGTCAACGGCATGACCTTGAGGTGAAGGCCAACAGCATACTGGGCAGAATGTGGGAAGGATGTTAAGTTGGGAGGTGGTTTTTCTCCTCTATTCAACACTTCCAGGACTGCATCTGGAGTGTCGTATCCAATTCTGGCCTCCAGTACAAAAAAAGATGTTGACTTTTGGAATGAGTCTAGTTGAGGGCCACCAAAACCATGAGGGGGCTGAGGCGCATGGCTGAGAGAGCTGTGTGTGTTCAGTTTAAGAAGAGCAAATACCTAACGAGAACATAGAGAAGGTGAGGCAAGGCTCTTCTAGGAGGTTCATAGGAGTAGGAAAAGAGACAATGGACTCAAGTTGCAAAAACAGAAATTCTGGTTTCATATTAGAAAAAGATCTTTAAACTGTGGGAATAGCCAACATGCTGGAAGAACTTCCTGGAGAGGTCTCCATCCCTGGAGCTGCTCAAAACCCAAGTGGTCACAGCCATGGGCGACCTGCTTTTCTTGGCCTTTCTCTGAGCACGAGGTTGGGGTAGGTGACCTCTGGGGTGCTGTACAGCCTCTGTGTGTGCGTGGTTCTGTCAGTGCTGCTGTTGGACCACAGAGCATGCAAAGAGGTGTTGTTTCAGCATAAATGTCAATGTTCCTCTGGGCTGGAAATCCCTTTGTTGGGCCATCCTCTAATTCTGTCTTCAGGGTTATGCTGCTTGTTGAGGGAAGAAATAATGCCTCCATCTCACTGTTGCATTTTGTCTAGAGTAAATTGCAAAGTTGCCCTCAGGAAGAGAATAGCTAAGAGGCTTTTCTCTAGGGTTATTGTTTTCCAGAAAAATTTTTTTTAGTGTCTTCTGTTTTTTTTAGTGATAGGTCATGTGACACGCTTTTAAATTTTTCTGCTTTGCAAGAACTGTGGGGGTTTTTGCTATCTCTTTAATGTTCTGTGTAATCAATCCAGTATTTATTGTGTAGCTGTTGTGCATCTACAATATGTTGAATAGTGATATTTATGCAGTCATGTGAGAAGGGGGAGGAGATGTTCCTCAGTGTATGTTTCTTGGTATGTACGATTAAGACAATATAATGAAAACTCTGCTTGGTGCTTTTTGTAACATTCAATGTAAGTCCTCAATGCTGAAGAATTATTAAGTGCCCACAAAATTTTTTAATGAAGAACTGTAGCCATTAGGCAGATTTTTAAATTACTTTTTAGGGTATTAAATTACTTATCTATGCAGTTGCATGAATAACTGCCCTAAATTTGGACATATTTCTTATTTTCCCGTGTACAGATCTCTCATGCCGGGTATGTTCCCTTCTTGCTACTACATTCCACATTTTATTTTATTATATTTTTATTTATAGTGCTGCTTAGAAGTCTTGACTTGCTTTCTCCTTATGCCTAAACAGGTCTTATCTGCCTGTTATGACTGTCTAAATGGAAGGTACAATACCCCTTTTAAGCCAGAGAGATGTTAATTTTTGCTAACAGTTAAGCTGCTTGAAGGTAGTGTTATTCACAGCTGTTTACCACCACCTCTGGAGAGAGAAGTGGAAGGGACAGGGTAAGTACATACTCTCTAAACCACTTTAAGCCCAGTCCGTTGGACCATCTTAAAACTGAGTGAAGGCAAGTATGAACTAGCTTGTTTGACTTTGCCTGGAGCATAAGTAGTTTTGCAACTTGCTGATACAGTATTTGTCATCGTGGTATTCTAGATTACTGTACAAAAATACTTATTAAATAAAAGATCTTCTCTTAGCTGTGATATTTGCTCTTCTTTGGTTTTGTTGGAGAGTTTAGAAATACGTTCCACTTCCTCTGACAAGAAGAGACTTCAAAAGTTTTTTCTCTCCTTTGTCTAGGAAATGCAGCATCACTAAAGCTGTCATATTGGGGAAGCAGTAATAATATTTCCAAGGGGGGAGTTTCCTTTGAGTTTCTATAACTCATCTCATAATTGCATGTTGCATTTAATTACAGTGCCTTTGTGTGTGTGTTTGGCTTGGTTGTGACCACTAAGCTTTTAAAAGTAAGCATAAGTTCATCTTTACACTCACCTTTGTTAGGAAAATATGTGTATGCCAACACGTGGACACCAATGTGCACTGATGTCCTACAGCTACAGTTTCAGCACAGATGCTAGCTCTGCCAATATGTGTGCTGGTAGAAAAAATTTATTTGTCCTTTCTGAGGTTGTTTATTAGTGTCTCCGTAGCTCTGCTGTTGGAAGGAGTTGTGTGAGTGTGTCCTGGAAAGCTGGCTGACTTTGCTTTTAGTTATGATTGTTTTTTGAATCAGAGTCTTTTTTGAAGCAAATGAGTCTCATGAGCCCTTCCCCTGTTAGAGCTCAAGGTCTGGTGACCTCCAAAATGAAAAGTAAAAAAATAGTAAAAAAACTAAAAGTAAAAAAAAAAAAAAAGACTTAAGCTGTTTAACTGATGTTTTCTTTGAGACTGGATTGCAGGTCTAGTGAGGCATTGAAATATTTACAATAACAAAATATTAAATTGTCGATGAAAAACTATACCACTGTGTGCAAGCTTGTGATACAGGTGCATTTGTAGTTTGTCATCCTGAGCTAAGCAGATGTAAGCAAGGTTTAAACTGGTTTGAATGTAGCTGTATTAGGGAATTACTGTGGTGCAAGAAGATACATGTTAAATTTAGCTATAACAGTTCTAAAGTCAGCCTTTAGTATTCATTATTAAGCTTGCTTTACAGAGTTGTAAAATATATACAGATTTGTAGCTGCCATTACCTTCAATCACTGAAAAAAAATCTCTATGTGCAATGGCAACTCTTATTGGTAAAAGAACAGTGTTTGGAGATCCTGGTTATGTATTTGTGAGATGCTCTTGGTTCTGTCAGTTGAGCTGTGATGAAAAATCATGGCCAGAAAGACACTGCTGCCGCTTATGACTGAAGATCGCTGCTCTGCAGCAGAGGTGAGCCTACCTGGGCTTTATGGTTTCCGAATACTACCTTAAAAAGTCAAAGAATGTAAATAACAACTGCTGCCGCTGCAGCTAAAGCAGCTGTGCCTGAGAGTCAGTGTTTTAGTTTCTCCTAGGCACCAATTCTTCTGGTTTTTAAAACCTAATCAGAAAACGTATGCAACAGGCTTGAATGTGTCCTAATTAAAGTGATTACAGTAGCTGCTGTTTCAGATGAATGGTGATGTTTAGCTTTGATACGCTAGGCAATGTCTACGCGTGACACTTTAAAAGTAGGAAGGCTTTGAGTTTTGCTAAAATATCAGATGGTCACAGAGAATAAAGATGAATCTTTGGTTGCCTCTTTCTGACTTCACATGTTCAAATTTGTGAATAGTGTAACATATTGAATGTGCAACAGGACTGACGTATTACATTTTGCGAAACCACTAGCACGTCATCTTGTCAGCTCAGCTTACAGATGAGCATGTCTAGAAAAGATATTTCAGAGGGAGCATGAGAGTACTTTGCTATCTTTTGCTAACACCACATTTAATTTAAAAATTGGATTCCAGTCTTCTTGTTTAAAGACTGTGATTTATTTTGGAGTGCCACTCTAAAGTGGCAGGAATGAAATTTTGTAGCAATAAGTACTTAATTTTGTGAAATTTGCTTGAAGTTACTCATAAAGCCTTGTCTGCACTAGAAAGCATTGGACATGGGGATGGACATCAGCAAGCTGTGAGTTGTTCTTGGATGGCATTTACCCGTTGCTTCAGGAGTTGTTGCAGAATTTGGCCTGCCCTTGCTTGTCTTTTACATACATAACGTGTCCTCACTTCTATGTGCCATAGGTTAGCCTGTGATACCACGTTTGTTTGTGAGTGCTTTTAGGCAAAGTGGCTAGATTCTGTATTTAAATCCTAAATATAAATTATGTGTTATCATACGTCTGGTAATTTGTACTAGTGTCCTTGTAAAGACCATCTGGTGCTGTGGAAAGTGTATTTCTTGATCATTCTGATTTTGAACACTTTAAACTTCTTGGCTGTGTGGTTATGTCGGAGTGTATTATCCTGATGCCATGTTGGTTTAACTATTGTTCTACTTTTTAAGTAAAAGTAATCAGTTTAGGCTAGGGTTGCCTTACAGAAAAAGAAAAAAGAGTCTGAGCAGCATTTTAATTAGTGTAATTTTACATACTGTCTATGAAACTTAGCTGCAGGCGCGCTGCATAAGTGTGGCAGTCTTTCAATAAAAAATATTAACTGTACTTAGACTCCCTTCTTAGATTAACAATGAACTCCTTTAAAACTGCTTGCAAAGTTGTAAGTGCAAGTAAGTCTCCTTAATCTTACATGTTTTGGTTTTGATGCTGGTAGATTTTTGTCTTGATGCGTAACACTGAATGTATGCTCAGTGATTTACAGTGCCCATCGCTGATCGCTGCTGAGGATTAGAGCCTAGTGTACTGCTTCCTACAAGAAAGGAAGAAAGGTGCTTTGTACTTGGTGCTCTCTTCTGTAGTGTTGTCACTCTGTCAACTGAAGTTGAACCGTTCAGCATCACAAGGATTTAACCTAGTGGGGCAGACACAGATTTATCTATCAGAGCGTATGCTAGCTTTCTGTGCTCAGATGTACAGATGTGCAAGCAGTGTCAACATGTGAAATAGCACCTGAATTTCCCTGGGATGTTTATTCTAAAGCTAACCAGACTAAAGAAAACAAGGCTCACTTCAAGCATTAAGAAGGAAGTACGCTGGCATCTGGAATCATAATCCCTTCTTCATGTCTTTTAGAAATAAATCTGAATTAGTCCACTTGCCTTAAATAAAATTGTTGTTTTTCAAATGTTCCATAATTAATGTAATTCCTGTAACATATTGTTCATATTGTCATAACTTTTATTGTTTTTTTTTCTAAATGAAATATCAAACTCTGCTGTCCCACATCCAAATTGAAACCACTCCCTAAATAGCAAAAGCAGAGTTCAAGCCAGTCTAAAGTCTGTGCGGCTGCAAGAGACGATCATGTTCTGTTTCCGTTTCTATTCCTGCTTTTGCATCAGCACCCATGCAGCCACATGATGAGCTGGACCAGCAACCTGATGCCCCTGGGCGGTAGTCTTCACCGTCACCGTCTGTAGATGTATTTTTGGATGGATCTGTTTGACAGAGCCCTGACACAGTTTGTCGCTTGGCTGTGTGTATGTGCTAGCGGCAGCACAAGGGAAGGGTGAGGCGAAGAGGAGAAAGGGGTGATCTCTTTAATGGCACTGCAAACACAGAAGGGAGAAGTTCTGTTTCTTCTTCCTCTCATCCTGGCTGCCTGATCTTGCTCCCTCTGGTGCACTGAGCCAGTTGAACTCATTAATCCAAAAAATAAATGTGTACTTTTTGCCAGATTAATTCAGCTAGCACGGAGAGTTGTCTGCTGTGCGCGCCAGAGCTGGCATGAGGTAACCATGGAGGATGGAGAAAGCACAAAAATTCCTTTTTGATGGCTGGAAGTGGTTAGATTGATCTGCTCTATCTCAGTGAACTTCACTGTTAGGTGCAGGTTTTCTTTTTGAGGACTTTCTGGTTCATATGTTTTAATAACTTGAACTTTGAAATGGGAAGCAAAGAAATCTCTCAGAGGCCTGGAGGTAAAAACTTGATGCTTTTCCGAGGTGTGCATACAGTGAAGTGGAAATTGTTTCTTTTATCCAGTTGTGTATTTTGCATCTCTGACAAATTTATGTTCATGTATGACCTTTATATAATTTACATATAATTTTTTTAGTATGTCCTGTGTTGTATAGTGGGATTTACTTAAGCCTCTCAGACTGCAACCAACTCAATTACAAAAGTAGATGTTTTCCGGTAATGCATCATTGCTGAGTACTCCTGACAGCACTTTTCCCCCCTCTATGCTATGTGAAAGACCCTTATGAGCTGGGAAAACTGTCCTAGTCTGTAAATATTTTTAGCCAAGAAATATCCTGTTTTTAAGTTTGGAAGTCGAACTGTGACCGTAACCTATTGATTTTTTTTTCTTTATATAAATCTCTTGAAGAAGTGGTATTTTAAAGTAGTAAAAGTAGTAAATAACCTGTTTACTGGTTAGTATGTCTATCTACGTATCTTTTGCTCAGAGCTGCATCCCAAGGCAATATGCCTGGAGTAACTGTAGTTACTGTTGCTGTGGTGTTTGTATACATAGACTTAGATATATCTAGCAGAGCTGCAGACACTTAGGTTGATGGACAGAATTTGAAAAACTGTTGTAAGCTGCTGGATTTTTTTCCTTTTCTGAAAAATGCTGATATTTTAGGATGAGAATAGAGTATGAGTGCATTTAAGATGTGCAGCTCTCAGACTGCTCAGATCAGTCAGTTAAGAACTAAAACATGCTCACTGACTAAAGCACTGCTACGTGCAGTCAGGATTGCCTCATAGCATCTTCTGCTGTTTCATGTTTCAAGTTTGGTGCCTCTGTGGCCTCTAGAAATGATGAGTTATGAGCATTAAAGCTGCATGCAAGCGCCGCTTCCTTCTCTCCGAACCTGGGGCTGGGATCTAGAAATGTTCTTGTGCACTAGTGTGTTCGGTGTAGCAGTAGTGAACTAAAGTGTTCTTTAAAGGGACTGGTCCATAATTGTGTCCGAAAACAGGACAAGGAGATAGGGATCCTGAGCAGTCCGCTCAGATTTTGCTGGAGGGATATGCCTGTTAGAGTTGTGCTGTTTCTTTTGTGTTTCATCTCTGAAGATCTGTTTGCATCCCTGAGATGTGCGGGATTCCTGTCAGCCTTCTAGAAGGATTAATGATGCCTGTTTGGGGAGTGAGGGTAAGATTAAAATGCAGCTTTTAAGCCAATGTAAGGCATGACACTTTGCAGAAATGTCCTGGCAAGCATACAGAGCATCCATGTTTAAAAGTGTAGTTGGTCAGTGGTACCTCAACTGCCTGACTTGGACAGGAATCCAGCCATGGTGCTTTGTTGATTGGCTTTTGGCTGTGATGGGCAGCCAGGAGATGCTGTAAGGAAATTTTCATTTTCTTGATATTTTTTGTGTGTGTGTGTGTGTATGTGAATGGGTGTACCTGTGGTGTGTGGCTTACTTTTAGGAGGGAGGTGGCTTTTAAATAGCAAGATCTGTGTTGTTCGATGGCTCGTTCAGAATGCCTGCGTAGTTCTTTCACATTGCCTTTAGTCAATATTTTCATTTAGCAGACAGAAAATGGAGGTGCATTTCCACATGTTTTGCTTTTCCTTGCTTTGTCACTAGGCCAGCAGTATTCTGGAGCATAAAACTACGCTTCTTGTCTTCCACTGTGCCTAAGCCAGATTGAGCAGGCTATTAGTACTTGCTACAATACGGCTGTGCTGAGCGAGTTCCAGCTTCTGGATCGGTTTGGGAAGTTACCCTGTGTTACCCAGCTTGGTCATAGTCAAGGCTGCCATATGCAAGAAAGGGTCAAACCAGTCTGGTTTTGCCTATAGATGGTAAAATGTCATCTTGGTTAATTATTAGTCTAGCTAGGTTCTCCACTTACTCATTTGGATTACTGATGATTCTGTGTTTACTCTTCTGGATGCCTACGACTTCTTCCATCTTGAGCCTTGGGTAGCTTTCAGTCTTGGGAGGATTTCTTCAGCATATGGCCAATATTATCTATTCTCTGGTGGAAAAACTCTCCATCAATACTGAACGTGCTAGTGCTTAGCTTTTTGGAAAGAGCATTGCCTTGGATGCAGTTTGTGTCCTGACCATTTGCTCATTTTGGCAGATTTTAACTCCTGTGAGTTCCTTATATGCTTTTATTCATAGTGGCAAAATACTTGTCCCAAAAAAGGAGGACAGTGTGTCACAGGGAAAGGTGGAAATGAGGAGCTAGTGGAGGAGTAGGGACTGCCTCTTTGCTGGTACTGTGCACTGAACTGTTTGTGGACTCTGGTCTTACACGCAGTTAGTAGTTTTTGTTGGAAAGTTGAGGCTTAGTATTTATGTAGAATAGCAACAACATCCTGAGCATGGCATAGGTGTGTGCATCTTAGTGTGATAATTGTGATGGATGTGTTTATTATGCCGTATTCTGTGTGGTGTAACGTGCCCCTCGATATTTATTTTTTCTGCAAGTACAAGATTAAATTACAGATCATTATGAAAAATGTCAAATTGTAAATTAAAATGGTTTTCTTTCAGTGAAAAGGCTTTTTGTTTTCTACCTTCACTTCCTTGTCTTTTCCCGCTCCCCTCTTAACTCCAGATTCAAGGGTGTCTAACTTGTTTATGACTCCGGTAAGTTGGTGTTTGTGTTACCATGGGCTGCTTTTTTCATTTGTGTGCTGATTTTTTTAAGAAAGTTGAATACAGCAGAGTTCTTGTTTCAGAATTGTTTACTGGACTATTATATGTTCAAAGAATATTCTCGATATACTACACCTGAATGATAATTTTGACTAGAAAATTTTGTTGCCTAAACCCAGAAAAATATCTAAGTACCTTGCTAGGGCCTTGGGTACATGAGTTAGCAGCTGACCGTGGAGTTCAACAGAAGTCTGTTTAACGCTTGTTACTTTTCAGTTTCCCAAGTGCTAAAATTGCTGAGTTAGCTTTCACGTTTGCTTGCAGAGTTTCGCAGCTGGGTCTGTGGCTGCAGTCAGTGTAAAGAGGGAGGGAGCTGAGTGCTGCACGCGATCTGCTGTGCAGGGTTGAGATTTGACAGGAAGGTGTGTTGAAATTTTGAGCACGTGGTGGGGAATAAGTGACTGCCTAAAACAAAATGGTAGATAAATATTTATTGAACTTAGAATGTAAGGATTGCAAATAATTGTTAAACAGCAAAATAGAAATGGCTTTTATGTATTCAGTAATTGTGGAATATTAAGGTTTGGAGATCCAAAACTTGAACGTACCATGACATATGATCAAAAATTGATCTATTTAACAGTCCTGTAGTAAGGCATCTGTTTACTCAACTGTAGCTGTTTCCTCCAGGATTGCTTTCAGGATACCCTGACTGTTCAGGGCGTAACTGTGTTTTTTTTTTTCCATGTTGTTACTGTAGTTCAGCATTAGAAAAATTAGAAATATTTAAGTTCAGCAATTTTAGCAGCTATTACGGTCATCACTATCACTGTAGATAATTGCTGAGCTTGTTTTTGATGTTTTTTCAAGTGAAGGTGTTAAGAGGAAGAGTCCTCAAAAAAAAGTACGTACATCAGTAGTTATTTAGAAATAGAATTTCCTGATGACCTAGTGACTTGACAAGCCTCTGGTGAACTTTGGCTGAAATTTCAGAATTTTGAACATTGCCAAGGTCACTGGGAAGTGCAGAAACGGATAGGTTAGTAACTGTAAATCAATGTTAGGTGAATTTTTGTCATGTGTGTTCTAGAAGTATAGAGATCGTATGTTGGATCCTATGAAGATCAGCCCCCTCTATCTTATTCTTGTCCTGAATATCAATTTTTAGAATTGCTATCTAATGTCTGTCTTCAAGATCTGTGCAGAGTTGCATCCCAGCGTATGCTGTTGACTGTGTTTCTGTAATTGACAAGTGTTTTTTCTTTGAAGCAGGGACTCATCAGCAGAGTGACAGAATCGATGAAAAACATTGTACCAGGATGGTTACAGAAGTATTTCAACAGAAGTGAAGATGAATGTGTGGATACAAATGAATCTACAAACCAGGAAGAGAATCCAGTAAGCTATCACCATGATTATGCAAATGAAGATAGCATAGTGATTGATGAGAGAGTCACGCCTGAATCAGCAAGAATTAATTTAGAAGGTATGTGAAACATCATTTAGTATTCTTGCCATCTGTATTTATTCACAGATTTCTAGTTTTGAATCTGAATTTCTAAGGGAAGCTGGAAGGAGCGTTTTGACAGAATTAAAAAAAAACCCCAAAACCCAAAAAAACCCCCAAAACAAAACCAAACCAAAACCCACAAAAAATCCCCTACATAAAACAAAACCGAAAGGCCCCCAAAAAACCAAACAAAAAAACCTCAACAACTGTTTGTGAAACTGTCTTAGCTTTAAACTATAAACGTAATTGTGAAATGTGCTGGAGGGTGTCCTAAAGCTCTTGGAAGTCATCAGTTAACTTCAGTAGTCAATTAGCCAGGTGCAAAATATTGATAATGCTCCTTTGCAAGTGTGCTGGGTTACATTTTCTTCTTAAAAGGTCTGGAATGAAAGTCTATCTAATTGCCTAAGGTATGAAAAACATTAATTTGTTTTGTTGTCCTCAAAACAAAAGACCAGATGCTAGAATGCCGGAGGAAAATTCCTTCTAATGTCCTGATTTTTTTTTTTTCCTTTGGTCTTCTTCAATCTGTTTAGTGAAGTTCCTTGTTAGTTTAATGAAGAACGGGAGAACTTGGTTTATGATATTATTCTTTTTGAAATATTTGGTAACATTAAGGTGTGTGCATGGCTAGTGTGGGGCCTTTGAAAACCTATTTGGACACTTGTCAAAGAAGTTTGCAACCCCTTACTTTACAATATAAAAGATTAATCTGTGTTTTATATCTATGCCTCTCACAGATTCTGTAGTTCTCTGTAAATTTGCATATACTCTCATTTGAATCTCTCTTAAATTAGCAGTTTTGTGGAATTTAATAAGGAGAGGAGTTTTGTCTGAGCACACATATGTAACCATCTGTGTGGACAGTCAGTTGCTTCTGTTGGCAGAATGAAAAATAATGAGGAAATAACCTTTGTCACCAATGTCATCTAATTGTAAATAAGGAGTTTTACTGCTTTCTGTGTAGCTGTAGCTTGAGAATAAGTTTGGATAAAGGAATAGAGAAGGTCTTCATGAATGAAGAACACGTGTTGGTTTTCCTGAAGTACTGTGTGAAAGAACGTTTCAGTAAGAACAGCTGCACAGCAAACTTTCCAGCTCCAGGAAATCAGGAGCAGGTGGACACCCTAGAACCTGCAGTAGCTTCTGTTCAGTCTGTGGATGTTGTAGACCAATCTTTCTTGTATAGTTAATAATAAGATTTTTCTGTTATTATTATTATTGCAAATTTAGAAAGCCTGTTTCTTCAGCTCAGAGGTACCAATGTGCTAGAGCCTGTATTCCTTTGCTTGGCCAGCCTGCAGCCTCATAACACTGTCTCTCAAACAAGGCAGTCCTAAAAAACTACCAGTGCTTTGGAGAACTAATTACTAGTACTGCGGTAGTTATGAAGATTGACCTAGCTAGTTTAAGCTTCAGTGCAAACATCAAGAGGATGGTGACTCAAAATCATGTTCATACCTGGAATTCTTGGGGGAGACTGTGGGCTCTACGTGGATATCAGGCAAGGTATCCATTAGTAGCTGTTGTATTCATGTGGCAGGTTGGAGCTGTGAGACCACCTCTTGCAGGACACTGGCAATGTTTACAGAACCTTTGGTTCATGAGGAAAAAATGGCCATCTTGCAGCTGAGGCCATGATGCTAACTTGTCCTTTGTGCCCAAATCTCAATGGTTAATGGGTAGGAGATAATGCTTTGCCTGTAGCATGACCTGATATGGTAGAATTTGGGAGGGAGGACGACAACACCAAAACAAAACTCCCAAAAGTCTCTTGAAATACACATTTTCATGGTATGTATTGAGATTAACAGCATCGTTGTTACAAAATTATATGAACTGCACCGTTGTCTGTAACTTGCCGTGTAATCTCAAATTTTGGAAAACTTATTGCAAGCTTTATCTACAGAAGAAGAAACATACATATTTAATTTTAGTGAAAGACCCAGTGTTAGAGCACTTGAGCATGGGGTCAGAATTTGGTGTCGTAAAACCTCATTGTTAACTACTACTTAATGTGACATCAATACTCCGTATTGCAAGCAGTGTTGCTGTTGTAATCGGACAGATAGATGAAACTCTATCTGGATGAGGAAGAAGTTAAATTCGGCTTCTCTATTTTTGTGCTTAGAACTTGGCAATAGCATGACTGTTGATAGAGAACAGGTTTTGGCTTCCGTGAGCTTGCCTATAGGAAAGCTAATTGTGTCCCTGTTCTTGGTTAGAACCATCCACAAGTAGATCTGCGTTGAACTTCTCAGATGCATTAACAAGGCCCTCTCTTCATCGGAGCCATTTGAACTGTACCGTGTTGGATTCCACAGTACCACATTGTCAGCCTTCTACATCTTCTTCACTTGGCATTGGCAGTCCTGGACTGTCTCTTGTAAAAGAAATAAAAGATTCTACCTCTCAGCATGATGATGATAACATCTCAACAACCAGTGGCTTTTCCTCTAGAGCATCTGATAAAGGTACTTTTCATGCTCTGTAATTGATTTTTTGGTAACATGAAGTACTTTTCATTCTTTAATATTTCACATCACCTTAGTAAGTAAAGTAGGTGAATGTCAGCTTTGGATTTTAGAATTAAATTTAATTTTTAGTATTTCAGAATTCTGTAATCTTGTCACCTTTTTAATACAAATGTGCTTTGGAATACATTTGTGAGACCTGGATGTTACAAAGAGTTGGTGCTGATAAATACACTTTTAGCTAGGTTATATCTAAATCTTGAAGTGGGATAGTAGGAACCGAAGATGGCTCGCTGTAGCTTCACAGCTAGGTTGTTTGGAAGAGTGACAGAGTATCTAACTGACAGCTTGTTAAATGAGAATAAATACAGGTGACACATAGAAACACAAGATGTTCTCCTGTGTTTTCACTGGAAGTCAATAAAGGAGCCATTCTGAGTTAAGAAGTTTTGGGCTGCTTTTTTGACCTTTCTTGGTAGAAGGCATCAGTTGTCAGTACTGCCATGTCTTCTGCTGAATTCTGTAAGGAATGTACACCATTTTAAAGTAAAAAAAAAAAAATATTGTATTGATGTTGATGGAGACCTAGACTATCTCACTGAGAAAGGGCAAGCAGCAGGTTTGCAGCTTCTTCTAGTCCCCCATATAAATGGGGATTGAGGCATGCTCAGCAAGTTCTCTGGAGAACATGTTTTACAGTTCAGTGTAGATGGCCACAAAGATGATCACAGGGCTGGAGCACCTCTCCTATGAAGACAGACTGAGAGAGTTGGGGTTGTTCAGCCTGGAAAAAAGAAGGCTCCGGGGAGACCTTATTGCAGCCTTCCAGTACTTGAAGGGGGCTACAGGAGAGATGATGGGGAGGTATTCTTTGTCAGGGAGTGTAGTGATAGGATGAGGGGTAACAGTTTTAAGCTGAAAGAGGGTAGATTTAGATTAGATATTAGGAAAAAATATTTTCCTGTGAGGGTGGTGAGGCAGTGTCCCAGGTTGCCCAGAGAAGCTGTGGATGCCCCATCCCTGGAGGGGTTCAAGGCCAGGCTGGATGAGGCTTTGAGCAACCTGGTCTAGTGGGAGGTGTCCCTGCCTGTGGCAGGGGGTTGGAACTTGATGATCTTTAAGGTCCCTGACAAACCAAAACGTTCTATGATTCTGTGTTGCTGGGGTTTAGTAATATAATGCGAGTTTACTAGAGCTTTCTGGTGTCTCCGTAAAACATCCATGGAAAACTGGTCGTTTACTCTTAGTTCAGCCTGTGGGAAATTTTTCAGGTTTAAGACCTATGCACTTCTGACCTATGATAGCCTCCAACCCTTTACCAACATAGGGAAAACTTTGCATCATTATAGATGCACCAGTGTTTATGCAGTTCCCTTTTAAGAAAGAATAAAATTTGCTCTGCATTGGGAGCATACTATTAACTTGGGCATGCTTTTGAAAGATGATGAAAGGTTATTATGTATTTGCAGTTCTGTGAACAGATTTGAAGTTCAGAATTGATGCTTGATTTTCGTACCATATGTGAAATTGATCTGTTTGAAGAACTCTGAAGGTTAGAGTGCTGGAGAAATGAGTGTTAGGGGACTTTTTCATTCTGTAAGACTTGCTTTTCTATATTAATGAACTCTGGAGTTAGTGTGATCTTTAATATTAAAGTTCTCTATGCATGCAAAGCATTTACATATAGCATGTGTCATTTTGGCAGATATCACAGTTTCAAAAAATACTTCAGGACCACTGCTTTGGTCCGCAGAAGCTGAAAGATCTCATTCCCTATCACAACATCCTGCAGCTAGCTCTAAAAAACCTGCATTCAATTTATCTGCTTTTGGATCTCCCTCTCCTGTAAGTACTGTGTATTATTAATTTTAATCAATTTGACTGTGTAGTCATTTTACTAACCACTTATCATAATACCTTTCTGTAGTCACTTGGAAACATTTCTGTCTTTAAGACAAGCCAGCTTGGGGATTCTCCATTTTACCCTGGAAAGACCACTTACGGTGGTGCAGCTGCAGCAGCAAGGGAGACAAAAGCGCGAATTGCTCCGTATCAGGTATGAGAATAGTAGTGTGGTGCAAGAGAAAATGTAATTGAAATAGAGATCCAGTATTTTAGCACTGCCAAAAGAGCTGTGAGCAGGGAGCTGAAAATGTGGCAATATTTCCTGTTTGCCCTCTCAGCCTACAAGAGTAGAAAAGAACAATTTCTGTTTGAATTCTTTTTTAACAGTTTTCGCAGAAAGACTTGTCATAATGCAGAAGAATGACAGGAGCATCTTAGGTTCTGGCTAGTTGTTTGTAGTTGAGATTTCCTCTGTTGTTAAGTCTTTCAAAAAATTCCAGTTTCTGCCATTGTCTGTCTCTGACTCTATTGTATAGTGAAAATAACATGTAAATAAAAACAATGATGGCATAACTTTGAAGACTTGTGTTTACAGTAGCAAAAGCTACCTGCCTGATACTTTTCTGTAGATCTTACACAAGCATGCCTGCACTCATGCTGTTGAATATATTGTATAAAACTGTGTACTGTTTACTGCAGTAGTGTCTAAAAGGCAACTTTCCTGATCCTTTGCTCTTCTGGTACCTCAAAGGAGGCACACAGTCCTAAATGCAGTCTCAAGATAAACAATGAAATGCTTTCTATTTTAATATCATTCAGATAACTCTTGAAAAGAGTTACTTGCCCCTAAGAGTTCTTTGTTTTCTAAAATGAACCACCAAGTTAAAAATACTGACAACTCTCAGTAGCTAGAGTTGAATCTGAAGGGAAGTCAATAAAATCTGTTTCGGATGGAATGTGTTCAAATCAAAATGGCTTTTATTTAGGAAAAAAAATTATCAAAAGTTAGAGGGAACTTTATTTAAGGAGCTGATAATAAGAGTTTGCTGAACCTATTCTGGCAGTCTGTTTCTACCATGGAACAAGGGGACCTACAAGTTCCTGACTTAGAGGAAACCCTGAAAACTTGTGGTTTGTTCTGACTTGGTATTAAATCAAACTTCAGAACACTCAAAGCTTCCTGTAAGCTGGGAGCGTTCTTTGTTCAGCTGTTTTTATTTTTTACAAAATAAATGTGGATTATGCTGAAAAGAGGAACCAAAATACTGGGCGTTTAAAGGAGACACTAGCTTGCTTGTTGCTGCATGCTGATTATGGCGAGTCTTGCTTGTGTTTTTTACATGCTTTATGGTCTGCTTCCTGTCTTTGCACAGCAGTGTGGTAAGCATGATGTAGTTACGTGAGGGGTTTAACGTAATTTAAAAAAAAAAAAGTCACAAGTCACACTAAAATAAGTTTTTTTAAAAAAAGTATATTCAAAGTCATGTAATTTAAATAAAACAGTTTACTTTTTCAGTGTAATAAGTTTAGATCTGTTACAGTTGAAATCAGGTCTTTAACTTTTTAAACAGAGTAAAAAGGTCTGCAGTCAACTAATCTTGGGAAGGGAGGAAACGAGAGAAGTAAAACTAGAAATTCCTGATGGTGATTGTATATGTTGGTTTTAAGATGGCATGCTTACACCATCATGAAACTGAGATCTGTTTTGTTACTGAAAGCCTAAGATCTGTTTTGTTACTTGCAGTGCAAACCTTTGCTTCAGTTCTGTTTTCGTGATTACTGCTTCAGGGATCCTACAGGCCTAACATCTTCCCTTTTATGACCTTTTACATTTAAGTATTTCTTTGTTGCTTTATCCTGCGTGCAAGATACGTGGGGCCCCACTTAAACTTCTGTGAAGACAGTAGGGTGTATTTTCTTCTTCATGGCTTGAATGACCGGAGGGTGCATTTTCCTCTGTTATCACAAGAGTATTGGTTATATCATCAGTGTAGCCGTAGAGCATAAAATACATGTATGTTTAACTGAAAATCAATCATCATAATGTCTGCAATGCTAATTTTTCAGCCACCAGTAAGAAGACAAGTGAAAGCTAAACAAGCGAGTGTGCAGTCCTATGGTGTGACAAGTTCCACAGCGCGGCGCATCTTGCAGTCATTGGAGAAGATGTCGAGTCCTTTGGCAGTAAGTGGCACTCGTTTTAATCCATTTTATTCCATGTGTTTGAAAAACATAGTAAGTGTGCCAGTATTGGACGAAGATCTTCCTTATGTAGTGTCCATTTTAATTTATTGCACTGTTTCTTCAACAGGACGCTAAAAGGATTCCGTCTTCTGTTTCTAGTCCACTGTCTTCTGTAAGTTGATCACTAAACCCCCATGTTTTTGTTGGATGGAGCCCTCTCTTAGAAAAATACCTGTCCTCTAATATTTTGGCTTTTTTTCCCCACCTTAGCCTGTGGACAGGAGTGTGCTGAATATTACTAGCTTCCAATCCAAACGAAAACAGGTGAGAACCAGTAACTTCTTAAGCTGAGATAGATAACTTTCTGTCCTTTATAGCTATTAGAAGAAATGTCACATACTTCAATGAGAGCATATGCATGAATTCAAGTTAACATTAGGATTGTGTGAATTATAGCTGTCTTGGCTGTGTGGAAATTGCTAAAAATGGCTTTTCTGCCCACACTAGATGAAGGACTGTGAAGATTACTCAGGTTAAGAATTATCTCTGTGTGGTGGTGTCTTGATATGTCAATCAAGAACAACTTCTCTAGGACACACAAAGTAGTTTTATCTTGTCCTGCAGCTTGGGGTTAAGTTGCATGTTAGCCTTTCTGTTTAGGGAAGCTTCCTCTTGCAGAAATGGTCAGAAAGAGAAAAATGTTGATTGAGTGGTCATATAGACCTTGTGAAGATTTCCATGTTCATTTCAAGCAGAAAAATAATATTTATGTTTTTTGTTATTGCTCAAAGTAAGGAGAAGGAAAATTGTTAAATATTGTCACCTCTGTAACCTTATGTTCCTAAATTCCTATTTGGAGGCAACCCTGAATTGGTGATAACGCTGTGGTAAATCATTATTTCCTTTGTTTTTGTTTAAAAAAATTAAAACTAGTAATGTTTTTTAATCACTTTAATTTGGGGTATCATTGAATTTATTAAATAGTAAAACCCACAAAAGGTCACTTTAAGTTCAGGCAACCGAAGGAACAGAGGTGTAGTTTTTCTTCCATGCAAACTTTTCATCTGCTGTTTTAATGAGAAAACAGACAGAATGTCTCAAGAAGTTTCTGTGCTAGTCCCTTGATTAGAATTATAATTAAGTTTAGTCACTTTAGAGTTTACAAACATCTTGAATTTCCTGTACCATCTTTTGTCATGTGCTAAATTACAAGAATGTTGAAAAGTAGAGCATATAATTTCTTTACTGTAAATATTATCCAAATAATTGAAAACAATGCTGGTGTGGATTCTCAGTTAAGTTATGGAACTACACCTGTGATGAGGCATTAAGAAAGGTCTCCTAGATTTGCAGTGTAGAATCTGACATCAGTCAGAAAGCAAATGTTGCACACAGCTGTCACTGGGTAAAAGTAGAGAAATTGTCTGTTCATAATACGAGAATTCATAGAGTTTGGCAGGGGAAGGGTAGCCCTTGGTGGAAAGAGGAGGAGGCAGGGTTGTGTGTGCCAATGAGAGGGTTGTGTGTTTTCCTGCTAAAGCAAACATATGATTGACAGAACACTTGAGCACTCAGGCAAAACTTTTGCAGGTATTTTTTGTGGTATTTTTCTTATGTCAAGGATCTGCACCGGAGAGAATAGCTCTTAGTGTATTAAACATCTAACTGGGTGGCTTTTTTTCCCCCCCCATTGTACGTTCCAGTCTAACTGATTTGATACCCCTCTATAAGGTCACCTGCCTAGTGGGTGAAGGGAAGGCGGCGAACGTAGTTTTCTGGATTTTAGTAATGCTTTTGATACTGACCCTCACAGCATCCTTCTGGACAAGTTGTCCAGCTGCAGGATGAGCAGGTGCATGGTGTGCTGGGTGAAGAACTGGCTGAATGGCAGGGCGCAAAGGGTTGTGAATGGGGCTACAGTCGCCAGCGGTGTTCCTCAGGGCTCGATTCTAGAGCCAGTTCTGTTCAATACTTTTTATCAGTAATCTGGAGGCAGGAGTAGATCATACCATTAGCAAGTTTGCTGATGATACGAAGCTGGGAGGTGCTTTTGACTCTGGAGGGACAAGAGGCCTTGCAGAGGGACAAGATAGATTGGAGCATTGGGTAGCCATCAGTGGCATGAAATTGAACAAGAACAAATGCCAAATCTTCATCAGTGACATAAACAGTGGGATTGAGTGCACTCTCAGCAAGTTTGCAGGTGACACCAAGCTGTGTGGTGCAGTCGACATGCCTGAGGGAAGGGATGCCATCCAGAGGTACCTGCACAAGCTTGAGAAGTGGGCCCATGTGAATCTCGTGAGGTTCAACAAGGCCAAGTGTGAGGTCCTGAACCTGAGTCGGGGCAACCCCCAGTATCAATACACGTTGGGGGATGATGGAATTGAGAGGAGCTCTGCAGAGAAGGACTTGGGGGTACTGGTGGATGAAAAGCTGGATGTGAGCTGGCAATGCGCACTTACAGCCCAGAAAGCCAAACGGATCGTGGGCTGCATCAAAAGAAGTGTGACCAGCAGGTCGAGGGAGGTGATTCTCCCCCTTTACTCTGCTCTCGTGAGACCCTCCCCAGAGTACTGTGTCCAGTTCTGGAGTCCTCAGAACAGGAGAGACATGCACCTATTACAGCAAGTCCAGAGGAGGCCACAAAGATGGTGAGAGGGCTGGAGCACCTCCCCTAGGAGGACAGGCTGAGAGAGTTGGGGTTGTTCAGCCTGGAGGAGAGAAGGCTCTGGGGAGACCTAATGGTGGCCTTCCAGTACTTAACGAGGGCTTATAAGAAAGATGGGGGTAAACTGTGGCCTCACCTCGAGTGCTGTGTGCAGTTCTGGGCCTCACAATTTAAGAATGATGTGGAGGTCCTCAAATGCATCCAGAGGAGGGCAACAAAGCTGGCTGACAGGGCTGGAAGGAATGTCCTGTGAGGAGTGGCTAAAGACTTTGGGTTTGTCTAGTTTGGAGAAAAGGAGGCTGAGGGGCGAACTCATTGCTCTCTACAGCTTCCTGATGAGGAGAAGTGGAGAGGGAGGTCCTGAGCTCTTCTCCCTGGGATCCAGTGACAGAACATGTGGCTCAAAGCTGCATCAGTCAGCGGAGGTTCAGACAATGACCTTAATATCATGCTTTATCTTTTGGTCAGCTCTGAAGTGCTTAGGCAGTTGGACTAGATCATTGTGGTAGGTCCCTTCCAATTCAGCTATTCTATTCCGATTCTGATCCTGTTTTATTTATATTTAAAAACAGCAGTGGACCATCCTTAACTTAAAACGGTTTGTGAACTGAAATAAACCACATTTTACTCAAGGTTTTGAAATTAGCATAATAATTTTTAGAAAGAAATACTTTTATTCACTTTATAGGTAGTACAGCGTGAATTTTACTATCAAGAGTTGGGAGATACTCTAAAAGTAAAGCTGCATTGTGAGCACAGTTTTCTATTGATACTATTTTAAACAAATAACATGCATCCTAAGTCTGATTCTTCTGATCCTTAAGACTGCAGATTGAGTCTTTGGTAAATCTTGTAGCTTTTTGGGGTTGTTCTTGTTTCACAATTCAGTGAAGTAATTGTTTGCAGAATGTACAGGGCTTTCTGTTAAAAATTAACTCTTGTCTGTGAAAACCCTTTGACCAGGAAAGTCAAACCACTACTTTTAAGCGCGTCTAATGCAAATCTAAAACATTGGAACTTATTGTAATGAATGAGACTATTTTAAAATTATTTTACAATTTTTTCTTCCTTTTTTTTTTTGAAAGTATAACTTCAAAGGAGGAGAATGTAGG